>NC_083476.1:6917541-6985041 GCF_030014155.1 Tachysurus vachellii | reverse complement strand
AGGAGCAAAGCAGTTGTCATCAGTCAACAGCGACACAAACTTAGCCGAATTATTCCACAAATTGTGAGTAATCCACATAGCCAGGGATGGTGATAAATCCTCACACCAGACGTCCTTCAAACGCGCGTGATTACCTGAGGAGCACTACTGTGCTCGATATCACCATTAACATTGCAAACACCTCCGGCTTACCTGAAAAAGTCAATTTTGCAGTAAAGTTTGCCATCTCTGGAGAAGCACTTCTCGGTAAGGTTGCAGCTGCACTCGCAGCACTGAACACACTCGGCGTGCCACGCGCGGTCCAGTACGTTAAGTAGGAACCGGTCCAGGATGGGCCTCGCGCACCCGGCGCAGTGCACCATCATCGCGTCGAGGTTCCCGCGAGCCACGCGGACCGGCAGCTTGACTTCCTCAAAGGAACACAAGGATGCTAAATATATATATTTTTGTTCAAACAAAATTTCAGCTTTCCCTTTTCTCTACTAGAAGCGAACAACTGGCACACTCTTGCTCCGGTGTGTTATTTTGCAACTTGCTGGCATCCAGACATCAGTAGCCATAAAAATGTAATCTCAAAAATATAAGTATGTATAAAACAACAACATGAAAACTGCAAATTTCGTTAGAAGAAAAAAAAATCTTGATTCAATCTTTGAATATAATTATATACATGTATATGCTCCGTCTTGTCTGTGCGCGTGTAGGTGCCCGCTAAACGCTCGCGCTTTTCGCGTCGCTGTGCCGCGGGTCGCGGGAGCCTCGCGCATCAGAATTCAGATTTGGTGACGTTCTGCGCAACACTGGCCAATCAGAATGACGTTGTTATAGCAACGGGCTTAAATAATGGCACTGTCATAGCGTCTTTAAATTGTGAAGGTAGTTCAGCATTGGAAGCAGCTTCATGTTTTACAGTGGGGTTTTTCTCCTCTCTCATTTTAAACATTTGCCGTCAGCTCGAATCAGAGAAAAATTTGGACAGAGAAAAACAAAATGTTGGTTCAACTAATAGGAAGACGATAAATTTGGATTAGAAGACGCGCTTTCTCTACGAAATCCGTGAAAAACTCCTTTTTTCATCATAATTTATTAGCATTATTATTTTTTTTATTTTAATAATAGTTTAGATTATTTTGTTTAATGGTAATCTGGATGGCTAAAGCTGAAACCTGCACGCTGGTAGGGCTGGGAAATTAAATGTAGAGGAGAGAAGCTTTCTCTCTCTCTCTCTCTCTCTCTCTCTCTCTCTCTCTCTCTCTCTCTCTCTCTCTCTCTCTCTCTCTCTCTCTCTCTCTCTCTCTCTCTCTCTCTCTCTCTCTCTCTCTCTCTCTCTCTCTCTCTCTCTCTCTCTCTCTCTCTCTGTGTGTGTGTGTGTGTGTGTATGTGTATACATTGTTGGGTGGGGGGGATAAACCCTGCCTTTATCATGTATAAAGCTATTTACAGGGAAATGTACCGGATTAAAACAATCGGGCGCATTCCCATTGGTAGCCGCAGATAGTGGAGAATTTAAATATTTACCCAGATAATTATTTTGTTAGTCGTGGAAATGCAAATAGGCCTATAACGTAGTCGCGCACCAATTTTATAGTCTACCGAAAGACTACAGTAAGACAGAATTAACAACTCTTTAGCAGCTGTGCAAAAAATTTAACACGGACAAGCCAAAGGTAATTTTATAGCATGTTTTCCTGAGACTCTAACAATATATATATATATATATATATATATATATATATATATATATATATATATATATATATATATATATATATATATATATATGCACTGTTTTTTTTTTACTTTGTTCAAAGTACTAATTTAAATCATGTAGGGTAGAAAAAATATATAGTATTAAAATATATATATATATATATTAATATAATATATGTTACAATTATCATATAATATATGTAACAACTATTGTAAATTACTTTTTTCTTATTAATTTTCGACAAAGGAGAGTCTAAGTATCTTTAATGTTATATGGCAGTTATATGGATTATTTCGTGGTTTATTTGGTTTATATAAGTGCGCGAGCTTTAAGTGTACGGCCAGTGTGTGTAGCAAAGCTGTGAGGTTTTATACACAAATCTTTACCACACAAAAACTGTTGTTATTCTACTACTACTACTTCTACTACTAATACCAATAATAATCATTAATAATTATTATTGTTAATAATAATAATAACAATTATTATTATCATTATTATTATTTCATTCGCAGTGTAGACTAGGCCTTCACTGCTGAAAATTAAATGAATTAAATAAATTAAAACTCTCTCTCTCTCTCTCTCTCTCTCTCTCTCTCTCTCTCTCTCTCTCTCTCTCTCTCTCTCTCTCTGTGTGTGTGTGTGTGTGTGTGTGTGTGTATGCGTTTGTGTGCAGTATCGCGCCCTGCAGGAGAGGACCGGGACTCCCACATCTTTTGGCAAGACTGCCCAAATCCCTAATCCACGCCATTTATTTACTCGCCGAGCTTTATATTCTTGGCTTCTCATTTAGAAAGAAGAAGAAAAAGAAGAAGAAGAAGAAGAAGAAGACATTTTACTAGGCGACACACACACACACGACTGAATCTAACCCAAACCTCAGGAGAAACCTTTCTTCAATTTTAGCTTTTAAATAAAAAAAGAAAACAAATCAAAACAGTTTAAGAAAATCAGGTAAATGCCCCAACATGAGCTCTCTCTCTCTCTCTCTCTCTCTCTCTCTCTCTCTCTCTCTCTCTCTCTCTCTCTCTCTCTCTCTCTCTCTGCACCTGTCTGGATGTTTCACGCCGCAATAACGTGGGTAAACCAGCACGTGGGACACTAATTTCTTCTTATTTCGCTATCTAACCAATAAAACGCACTCCTCCGAAAAAGCCCTCGACAGTGCCACGGCACAGTGCACGGACTACAGTGGAACACCTAGGGTGGTAAGCACCTGCGGGAACAACTCACTTTAGCCATAGTTTATTATTGTACACTAGGACGTTTAAAAACTAACCTAGGAAGCATTTGGATAATTTCATATAAAGTTTTTTTTTTCTTTTATAAAATGCGCAAGATAAAAATACACAGAATGCAAAATTTTATATCACAGCAGAAAATAGGTGCTATTTTGTGTTCTGAGAATCACATGAAATTTTAAAGAAAACGGAAGAGTTCTCCTGGTCTTATGAGCGCACGAAAAGAGTGACCCGAAAAGCATCAAAGACGTCACGTCTCCGGTTAGATCTCTTACATGTGGATTGGAACGCAACCAATGAAAAACTGTCCAAGGTGCTGAACCGTAGCGCGTGTTTCCGAATTAAGTGTCGTCTGAAATTAAGTGTCGACCAAACACCAGTAAATCTATGGCCACGCCCACTGTTTGTCATAGCTTTTTTGATTCACCGGCGGGACACAATGGCGTAAATATGGGGCCATAAAGAGAAAGGCACTAGCTGTTAAGTGTGCTCGACTACATGTACACCATTATCATCATCATAACATTCATCTTCAGTACCTGTTCATGCAGCAGTGCAGGTTGTGGTGCATCCAGAGCCTATGAATGATGTGGGAATACACACTGAAAAGGATTATTATTAAAATGTAATTACAGCATTAGCATGTGAGCATAGATTTTTTTTGTGTCAGGACAACATAATGACAAAAAAAAAATGACTCAAGGTGCTATCTAGTGAATATTTTATTATGATCCTTTACCAGACAGATTTAAAGGTTTTCTGCAATATATCTTAAAATAGAAATAGTCCTGTACATCATAGAGAGACTGTTAGGACTTACGTGTAGACCTTTTGCACACAACCAAAGATTTGCTATAAATAATCTTAGCAGCCATAGAGTATTTATAAACTAGCCCACCATAGCATGCTGTTATTAACTGTTCTGCCTGCTGCTTCTCTCCCAAGCATGGAGAAGTATGATTCCTGACCAAACTGACCTTTATCAGAGCTTGTTGCAGTATCTATCTATGCACCAAAATAAGGAAGTGAGCATGCTACCAAATGATTGAGCAACATGCAGAAAGAAGAGCAACAGAAGTTATAATTACTATTAGCAGAATGGAAAACATATAGAGCTGTGAATTATGACGATAAAATGATTAACATACATATGTTGAATGGCTGAAATATATGCAAATATATTGCAAATGATTTTTGTTTTCCCATCACAAATATTATTCTCAACAGTTTATATTAGTAATCAGGGTTACCAGGGTTTTAACCAAATCTCCAGTGGAAAAAGCAGACACCTTTTTCTTCTTTTTCTCAGCTTTTGCATTGAAAGCAAGGTCATTGTGATGCACATGCATAGACATTATCCAATCCACAAATCCCTTTTCCATCTCCCAATATATGCAATATCCTGTATATTACAGTAGAAATAGTTTTGAACACCATAGACATTTTCACATCTTAAGCAGACGTCCATATTCAGAGTGATGTACAGGAATGGTTTGTAGTCATCAAAAACATCCTCATTGTGGTTCACTATAAAGGGGACTATCATCATGAAAAGCTATTGGGGAGATTAATATATATATGTCATATATATGCATATATATATATATATATATATATATATATATATATATATATATATATATATATATATATATATATATATATATATATATATATATATATATATATATATATATATATGATGCAATCTGGCAGTGCAGGGTAGATTTTAAATTAGCCCAATTACATAAAAAACATGAACTTGGTAACCCTGTCATTAAGTGTTTCTCTGCCCCTCCCCCTCCCAGAAAAATGTGCATATAGCATGCATGGGGCACCCAGTTTCATTCCCAAAAGGTGTGCTTGTTGCAATTCCAATTTGTTGACTGCCAGGACAAGCAATAATAACCACACAGAGATAAACTGGGCAGTGGGTCATTCAAAATGTACTATTCTTTCTTTGTTCTTATTAATGTGGATGGTGTGTCAAATAATATCTACAATATGGGATCATCAAACCCATATTTACAACTTCATATGTACATCCTTGTCTAAAGCACCACACATATCAAACTGTTTACATGCTGTTTTGCACACTGTTTTTGTTGTCTTGCACACGCTGTCTTGCACACCACATTTAAATACCTCATCAAACTGCTGCTATTACCTAAGTGTACATAGTTATGATTAATAGAACCCTCTTATTTAGATTTCTATATTTTTGCACAATGTACAATGTACTATAATATACAGTATGCACACTGGTTGGTGCTGTTTTGTGTATTTGTCCTGTAGTGTTTTGTCTTGCATTGTTTGCACTAGGTCACCAGATACACTTTTTGGGGGCTAGGACACACTCCTTACTTATTTTCTGTGTAGCACCATGGTCCTGGATAAACATTGTCTCATTCGACTATGTACTGTGTCAGCTATACATGGTTGAAATGACAATAAAAGCTTCTTGAATTGACTTGACTTGACCTGCTTGCTATTGTGATGTCTTAATAGCCTCCATTTCGATGGTATAAGAGGTGCTGGGGCTGATTTCATTGTAGCCCAGACTATAGGTTCCTGCATCCTTTCAGTGACAGGTGAATCTCCATTTGGGCTGAAACTTTGTAGCCGTCTTTGCCAAATCACACACGTACACACATGCACACACACTCGCGCACACACACACACACACACACACACACGCGTGCGCGCACACACACGCATGCACACATGCACGCGCGCACACACACACTCACACATGCACGCGCGCACACACACACGCACGAACACACACACACACACACTCATACGCACGTTCAGACACACACACACACACACACACACACACACACACACACACACATGCACACCCATACTCTGCATCCACCCCAGTCACAGTTGGTGCCTTTATTTCCATGAATGCATGCTGGTGTGGCATATCCACATCTCTATTATTAAACATACTAACAAATTAATCAACATTAACAAAAAAGCAGAACATCCTGATGAATAATTTTAGTAGTAAATAATAATAGCAGCTACTAAGCAATGTGTAACAAGACTCAATCATGTTTTGCGATAATGTTTATCATGTAATAATGTAAGTGACCTATCTGCTTAAGTGTCCTTACTCCATCAATGGATATAGATCAGCTTTTGTTGTGTGTGTTTTTACTAACTTAAGGAACTTCATCTGGAAGAGAATCTCCATCAGGAGGTGAAAAAGGAGAAGTGTGATGTTGTTAATTTGCTCCTGCCCTTAATGGACTCCAGTGTTGCTTTCATTCGGCATTGTGAACCATAATCAATAAACCAGAAAGTAATTCTGCTCACCTTTCATTTAAAATCAAAAACGCAGTGTGAATGAATAAGAAATGAATATGTCCTGTATTTGATCATTTTTGATCAAGTCCATCTAGCTTTCATGTACTAAAACAAATAGTTTTTTTACATGACCATTTTCCAACCTCACTTTTTTTGATGCTCATACTCTTTATGAATATTGTTTACATGATGAAAGCATTATTTCACAACTCAAAAATGATTTTACATTGACCAGACACACAAGAATGAAGCTTAAATAAATTATAAAGGGAAAAAAAAACAAATATACACAGTCATAGAGAAATTGTAGCAGGGGAAGAAATCTGGCATGGAGGTGACACAAAGACGGTGATTCTTTAGGTTCTTAATAATTCCATGACTCAAAACAACTAGACTCTGCAAGAGCAACTGATGGAAAGATTGACTTCTATTATACAAAACTGTAACTTAAATGGATAAGAAGGACTGAATGACAGTCCAAATTACATGAAGGTATAAATGGCATATAAAAGGAACAAACTTAATTCAGATCATGTATCCTTGGGGAGGGGAAAGTCTGTGGCACACTTCCACCTTCCTGTTTGCTGCCTCAAGGTAGGCTATTTCATTGGTTTTATTTCCAGACACATACACACACACACACACCCCTTCCAGTACTCACCCAGTAAAGTGTTTCATGCTTTCATGCCTGAATCTGCCCCCGACACTCCCCCCACCAAAAATCCATCCATCCACTCCAGGCTGGTGTGTTTGCCTGTGTGTGTGTGGTGTGTGAGATGGATGGCTGATTGGTAGCCCTCCCCAGGGCTCGGGGCTCGCTCACCTCTGGCAGTGGGAATTAAATGGCAGTTTGTCTCCTGTGGGTCCTCAGCTGCTGAGAGCGGCCGGGCAATTTCACACAGATCAGGGAGACCATTACTGCCGTCTGTCAGAGGGGGAGACTGGACTGGGAGGGGCCATGTGGAAACACACACACACACACACACACACACACACACACACACACACACACACACACACACACATACAGTATACACACTATACTGTACATGCACTCTAATCCACAACTAAACACTTGAGTTTTAGGCAAATCTATGTATGTGATACTATGCAGCTGGGTAATTAGAGCTACACACACACAACACATACACAATCAACAGTGCAGTCCATCCCACTTATCTGTGCAAAATGAAGCTCTCTCTATTAACACTCACAGAAGTCACAGTGCAGCAATGTGTGATCTCTGCTGTGACACACACACACACACAGACACACACACACACACACACACCTTTCTGTAGAGCTATAGTGTAGAACTATAGTCTAACATTGTGTTCAATGATAAAACATGCAATTGCGGATTCTTTCCAACTTTTTTAACAGGAAAGTATGATAAAGTATATAAATGTATTTATAACATATATTTTTACTTCTCTATAAGACATATATAGAAAAAGATCTGATAAAGTATTGAATAAACAATAATATGACATGTGAGTGTCAGTCTCTCCATTTCCTGAAAGTACAATAAAACACTAATAGTTCATTCAGTGTGCTTACACGCACTTAAGTAAGGAGATAAGAGGAAAACACTGGATCTACATTAAATAGTAATTCATCAAACAGTGTTACGTTTATTAAACCGGTCACTATTCATCAATTCTGTTATCTGAATAGAATGTGTTCCTGTATTCACCCTCATAACAGTTTTAAGCATTGAAGGCCAACATTCTCATCAGAAGCTCATTGAAACACTTACTGCAGAAATCAAACAAACTCAGAGTTAATATATCAATATGTGTAATATAATGTCTGCTATATTAATTGCCATTTTAAATGTTATCCTTTCATTCTCCCATAAAATGGTAATTAGATTGTTTCATTTTATCCAGATAAATAATTTCTCTTGGTTTTTTGAAATAAGAAACGAAACCAGACAAATTTTATATACTGCATGTTTGATTAAAATAACCCAATAAAGAGAAATTTTTTTTAGATAAATTTGCCTCTACAGTAGATCTTCTACTATTCCTGTAAACATATAATACTTTTTGCAAAGTAAGAGGCACTTTGTGGTTTATTACTTATTGCTATTTTTTCACTATTGTATTGTATTCAGTATTTATTTATTTATTTATTTATTTATTTATTTGTTTATTTATTCCTTGCATATCCTTGGAATTAATCACAATAAACAGATTCCATATTAAAGAATAATAGAGAACCCTTACCACTAATAAATCATTGTTATACTCAGTTATTATATTCATTCATTCATTCATCTTCTACCGCTTATCCGAACTACCTCGGGTCACGGGGAGCCTGTGCCTATCTCAGGCGTCAGTTATTATATATTTTAGAAATTAAATCTTCGTTATTTTGTGGATTATAGCCATCCAAAATAAAACCTGACTGTTTATGGAAAACGAACATTCTCTCACAGAAAATATATTATGTACAAAAATTAATACAGTGTGAGTGTAAACTTTTTACTGTCTACATTAGAACTGAAATAAACAAAACAAAACAAAATACTCTCAAATCTACAGAGCCCAATATTTCCTGTACAAATCTTCAATAAACAATGCTGGGAAAAACTGCAAAAAAAAAAGGATTCTCAATATTTGGGACGTGTGTTTATGCATGTTATATAAGATCATAACACTTTAGGCTACTCAGCTGTACTAAAGCACTTGTCATGTATTTATATTCAAAATCTTTATGAAGCACCATTCTTATTTTCATGAACAGCTTTTTTAAATAAATAGGCCTGTAATGAATACATCATAGACAATGACTGAACGCTACACACTTACGTGGAGGCTTCTATTATTTCTTTATTATTTTCTTGCTTAAATGTAAACACAATGCTATTATTAATAATGCCTTGATTTCTATAGTTCATTGTTGAGTTACAGTATATAATACTTATACAATTCTTATGAAGGCCAAATGCAGGTACTCTTCATATAAAGTGATGTACAGGAGTACATGCTTCTTGCCTGCTGTGTGTGTGTTTAAGGAAAGCTTTAAACACTTGCTGCATGAATGATTAATTGAAATAAATGTGAATAACTCATACAGTGCTTAGCATAATGAAGAATCTGGCATAATATTTTTTCTCAGTTAAAGAGCAGTGGTGTGTAAAACTAACCAACAATTAGTAATTACATATGTGACATGGTTTTGCAGAATTCCTCCACTATGCAAAGTGAATCAGGGGGTTAGGTTGATTGTAACAGAAAGATTTTATTAATCATTTTAAATCGGATGAAATGCTCTATTAAAATAGAGAAAACGTCTAACTATTTTGAGTTGACCATTTAAGCGTTCTGATTTGAGCGCACTGTGCTGCAGACTGACATGAATATTCCACCGGGCAGAAAATACAAAAGAAAAAAGAAAAAAAGAAAAAAATTCAACACAAGAAAGGAATTAATTATATTAATGATCTGTATTGAGTCAATTTGTTCACTTCTGCTTGATGGGAAAAGTTAGTGTTTAATTAACCAGTTAGTTCACATCTAGAGTAAAAAGTGTTAGACTAACACACTTTAAGTTGTTAGCATGTTACTATGACAACAGCAGCCTGTTGACTCTAATATAATGGAATATTAATTCTGTTTATATTTGCATATCAATTAGTATTAGTAGATATTTTTAAGCAGTGTTGCTGTATATTTTCTTTAACCCGATAGAAAGCATACAGCATGTTTTTTTTGTAGTTTTGACTTCATTTTTGTGCTTTATTGTTTACTACAACATGCCTGTATTTCAGTCCTGTCTCTGCCCCTGGCCCTTCATTGGTTTATTGGTCCATTGGTCATATGATTAGCTTGTCTGTATATACCATCCTGTTCCTTTGTCTTACTGCAACCTCATCCATTGCACTGTGCATTTCCAAACCTTAGTTTCCATTGTTCCCTGTTCTTAATTTTTTTTGTTCAGTTTTTATATAAGATTTATAACTATATATATATATATATATATATATATATATATATATATATATATATATATATATATATATATATATATATAAGATTTATAACTATATATATATATATATATATATATATATATATATATATATATATATATATATATATATATATATATATATATATATATATATATATATTTATCTATGACAGTACAAGACAAAAATAGAGGAATATGCAATAAAATAAAATAAAATAGAAGAATTAACACATTAATATATGTTAATAATCTAGCAATAATAGTATATTATATTCATGTACATTTTTAATATACAAATTAATATATTTATTGCAATGAACCGATTTTTTTTTGTTCACTTTACATAATGTTCCGAAGTAGAGTTTTTAAAACAATGTCTCTAAAATGACTAATTTAATCTATTAATATTACTAGTAATATGTTTGCCTGCTTTTTAATTGAGGAGATGCTATATTTTAGTTTTCACACTGTGTCTACGTAATCATATGGCATGGTGCTTAGTAGTGTGAATTTTTGAATACATGTATTTTATATATTTGTTTTGTACGTGTGCCATGTGTTGTGTTGACAGTGGGGCATGGTGTGAACTGTGACACATAGCAAAATCTGTGTCTTTTGGTGCATAGTGATATCTCCTGTACTAATCGAAATACTACAACTGAATAACTATATTTAAACAATGCCATTAAAATTAGATGTCCAGCTCTTTAGATTTTATGTCATGATGTCACTCCTTTATTGTAGCATTTGACAGAACACTACATGTGAATAGGGTCATTTAAATAACGCCCCTTAAACAGATAACAGATATTAAATTTGTACAGTTAATTGCTGATATTCTTACAAGTATGTATATTCTGTATTGGTGCAAATTTAAGAAATGCACAGTTTATCATGCAAATGCATGTGAAATATTCAAACATTTTAATACTTAATAAAACTTAATAATACTTAATAAAGGGGGCACGGTGGCTTAGTGGTTAGCATGTTCGCCTCACACTTCCAGGGTTGGGGGTTCGATTCCCGCCTCCACCTTGTGTGTGGAGTTTGCATGTTCTCCCCGCGCCTCGGGGGTTTCCTACGAGTACTCCGGTTTCCTCCCCCGGTCCAAAGACATGCATGGAAGGTTGATTGGCATCTCTGGAAAATTGTCCGTAGTGTGTGATTGCGTGAGTGAATGAGAGTGTGTGTGTGCCCTGCGATGGGTTGGCACTCCGTCCAGGGTGTATCCTGTCCCCGATGCCCGATGACGCCTGAGATAGGCACAGGCTCCCCGTGACCCGAGGTAGTTCGGATAAGCAGTAGTAAATGAGTGAGTGAGAGAACTCTTATTGATGTCTACTCATATACATGATATACATATTACTGTATATTTATATTCTTTATTTATATATAACTTTCATGCATTTAAAAAAGCTCAACGTGTTTTACGGTGCAAAGTAAAAAACAGAAATAAAGAACCCAATGCTACCCGAGGTAGTTCGGATAAGAAAATGAATGAATGAATGAATACTTAATAAAAACAGAAAGTCTTCTATTTAAATGATGTTAGAAATAAACTTTACATTTTTGAAACATTTTTTGATCATGAAAACACCATGTACTTTTTTTAATCCTTTGTCAACATAAAAAGCATTAAAAGTGGTCAGAACCACCAGATGTGAGCCATATAATTAAGAAATGCTTCCAATGTTTCTCTCTAATCATAGATAGGAATGAACATAACATCTCTTTAAAGCAGCTCATCTAGAAACAAGGGTTTTAAAGGGTTTATAAGGTTTGTAAAGGCAACTGACAAGTATATCATAATGATACGTAACGTGATATTTATAGCAGAAAATAAGCTTTTCTAGGACATATGATATGACATGATTGCGGAAAATGGGTGCATATTAAAGCATACTTCCTTGCTCAGAATCAGAAAACATGGTGTACAAACAAGCTGTCTTTTACAGTAGATGCAGTATATTTTTTGAAATTTATTTTTTTTCTTTGTTCCATGCTACCATACCTATTCTTTACAGTTGTAAGATGTATGTATAAACTGTGTGTGTGGTGAGTGATGAACAGTTCGTAAGGTTGGATATTATCTGTGAATTGTGTTTGTGTGTGTATGTGTACACTCTCAGTTCAGCCCCTGCCACCGTCTTAATGACGGAGATTACCTGCATCCCATGGCACATCCTAATGAGGTAATGAGAATGTTTGTGTGTGTGTGTGTGTCCAACGTCTAGTCCAGTAATAGTGGTGCGAGGGGGTAGGAGTGTGGAGGTCCTGGTCTTGGTGTGTTCACAGTTCAGAGGATGGACAATAATGGACCAAACTAAAGTGCTTTAAGCTAAATGGTGATGACTGACTATAAAAAAAGACAGATTGAGGTCCAAATATCTAATTCCATGAACAAGAACTATGTTTCATTTTATTTAATTTCAAAACCAGTGCTATACTGTAGTAAAAACGCTATTCTATATTTAAAAAAGTGCACTTTTTATAACAGAATATTTATATTTGACTTTAAGTTTTGACTAAAAACTGACTTGAAGCTAGTCATTTTTAATTAACATTGGTTTTTAGACCTTTTTTGAATTTTATGTATGGTGACACGCTATTAAAAAATCCTGCAGAGAATTTCTCAGTACTTTCAAGGGCATCATATGTGAACTCATTTTGTTCTATCTTACTCAACCACTCTCTCACTCAATCATTTTCTACCGCTTATCCGAACTACCTCGGGTCACGGGGAGCCTGTGCTTATCTCAGGCGTCATCGGGCATCAAGGCAGGATACACCCTGGACGGAGTGCCAACCCATCGCAGGGCACACACACACTCTCATTCACTCACACGCTATGGACAATTTTCCAGAGATGCCAGTCAACCTACCATGCATGTCTTTGGACCGGGGGAGGAAACCGGAGTACGCGGGGGAAACCCCCGAGGCACGGGGAGAACATGCAAACTCCACACACACAAGGCGGAGGCGGGAATTGAACCCCCAACCCTGGAGGTGTGAGGCAAACGTGCTAACCTCTAAGCCACCCACCGTGCCCCCCGCTTACTCAACCAATTGATAACAAAACATGATTGAGTGTGATGCTGCTTAATAAATATCTGAGACTTCAGATACTTGTACCTGTAACTAGTTTGAGCCAGTTAATGGATTAAAACCAGAAAATTTAAGTTGGAAACAAGAAGTCAGGTGAACACAAGGCTCAGAAACATTTATCATTGGAAAAAGGTCCAGACACAAATCAAAACAACAGAACATATAGTATAGACAATGCACATGGAGGGAAATCAATACAACAAGACATGAATGTTGTGCTGAACCCTTTTTATAAAGTCTTAAAAGATACCAGTAAACCTTTGTACAGGATTTTAATTCTAATTCTAATTATGTTTATGATATTTTGAAACAGTTTTGTTGTTTATGATGTTAGTGCAAGTTGATCAGAGAGGAACATTGGTTCATCTTGCAAGATGCAGTCAAAAGGTAAATTAAATTAAATTAAATGAAAATAAAGTACACCATTAAGATCCTTCCAATATAGATCTGAATAGGAAAATGAACCTATAATCATAAAACAAAATCATACCGGATATTTATGTCAGGTTTCCTATAGAAATCTTTGGAAATGGTTCCGAAATATGATTGAAATTCAAATGAGATGTTTCTTTTTGGAATCTTAAAGATTTTTATAAGGAATTTTTAAATAAAATCTTTTAGGATTTTTAAACTTCCAAAACACCCAATAAACATTCCACTACCAAGACATTATTTTAAATAAAGTACACATAGAGTTCCAGTTAGATTTTCACAAATCATATAGGATTAAAAATAACCCAAACAAACTGGAACTCCATTTTAAAAACTCCAATAAGATTCTAGAAATAAAACAATGTTCTATTGGATTAACTGAAATTCCATTAGGATTTTTTGGTCAAGTTAAGGAATTCATGACATCAGAAATCTTAGGTACATTCATTTTATATAAATTCTGACTGAAATGTTTGGATATTATGTTCTATTGGATATTATGTTAGTTGTGTGGAGTTCCAAAAATGAACAAAGGTTTGTATGTAAACACAGGCCACTTTATGCAGAAACAAAAGACTTGAAACAGAAAAAACATTCTTATAAAATAACAAGACAATACAGAAAAGACGTGGTAAGCCCCCAGGTGGTCCAACGGGAGGATCAAGCCCTCTCATTGCTCCGGCCTGGGTTTGTTTCCCAGGCAGGGCACTAACCCACCCACAGAAGCGTTAACTCTCAGTGCCCGTCCCAAGCCCGGATAAAAATGGGAGGGTTATGTCTGTAAGGGCATCCAACGTAGACCCGTGCCAAATCTAATATGCAGACCACATGATCTGCTGTGGCGACCACAAACAGGGAGCAGCTGAAAAAATAAAAAAGAAGAGACTTGATGAGACATACAAGGTGTGTTTTTGACAGCATTCCTTACAGGTGCCTGAGACTTTCCACAGTAATGTATATTCATAGATCCTGGCACTTTTAATGAGGGTAAAAATGTAAATTACCACCCTGAACAACTTGTATATTCACATTTATCACAATATGACATCTTCAATGGTGCAAAATTCTTCTTTGAGTTGAGGTATTTTTTGGTTTGTTTTCAAGGTTTGGTAATTGACACATTGGTTTATTTTCACTTTAGTACCCACAAAGTGGTTTAACTACCTGCTGACAGCAGCATCAGTGGAATTAATTAACTTAAAATATCTTACAATGGATTTCTCAAATACAATCCTCTTATTAGATGCTACTATAAACCTCAGTGACATCAGCACCATCACAAACTTCTCACAGGAAGAATGACAATACAACAACCTTCAACAAATCTTCACCAGAATTTCTAACTACATCTCAAATATGTCACAAATATATAAACATTCTTTATTCTTTTCAGGTAGGATTTTTCTTTTGAAAATGATTTTCCATGCAGTATAGTAATAGACTGAAGGATGCTGTATTGAACTTACAGCTGAATATAGAATAAATTTGTGCAGTTATGTGTCATTTAGTGCTTTTATTCAGCATGAACACACTCTTTGGGGGCTTATATTAGTAAGGAATGATGGAATATGGGTTAAAATATATATTTTGATAACATTTTATTAGAAGCATTTGTAATATGTAAGAGAGGCTACCGAGTATACAGGACATAGTGAATAGTAATGGTACAGAAACAGCAATGGTAAAAGCGAAGATCAGTAAGAGACCAAAATGAGCAGGAAAGTGAGAGTGTGAGAAAAAAAATCAGAGTGAGAAAAAAACGTGCTTGTGAGATAGAGTGCTAGAGAGAGAGAGAGAGAGAGAAAGAGAGTGTGTATAATCTGGCCTGTGTATGGAAGCCTGCACCTCGTTCTCTCCTGGCTGTCTGCCCCAGCAGCCACTTGAATTAGCCGCCGAGGATTATGGGATAGCGGCTCATTAATGGGCCAGACAAACAGCAGCCAGTGTGAATATTTGCACCCCAAAATTGAAAAGATTAAGTTCTATTTGGCAACGACTGGGCGTGCTCGGAGAGCAGCTACTGTTAAATATTCATATGCTGGCCACAAAACTATGCAAGTGCGATTGTGTGTGTGTGTGTGTTTTTTTTAGAACATGCACATGTGTGTGAGAGCACATGAGCATGTGCACATTGGTTAAGGTGAATCCTTAAAAAATGTGTGTGAGGAGAAAGAAAGCAGTGTTAAGTAGTTTGCGGTGTACTCATTGTGTGCTCATTTAAAGAAATGCCACAGGTTCTTTAGCATATTTCCATTTGAATTTTGGAACTACATTGTTATTACATTTACAACATTTTGTATACATTTTAAGCATTTATGTTGAAATAGGGAAAAAATTATATTTTTTTTCACTATTTACATTGTGGTTTGCGGTACCGCTTTAATCAGAAATGCAAACTACATCCTGGGACAGTTATGAAGACCAAATATCAAATGTAATGGTTATCACCATTATCCCTTATTAATGTATTACAAGGGAAATTCCAGCCTGTAACTCATTATACATTTTATACAATGATTCAAATTGGCTGCTGGCTCCTAAAAAACAGAACAGGAACTTCTTTTCTCACTTCCAATTTTTAGAATTTACATATCAATATGTACATCAAAGTTCTGTTTTTTCTTTATTAGTGGAATATCATCAATTTCATCTAGCATTATACAGGACTTAACAGAAAATATGATCACAGTACATTGTTTAATATCTTATAGAAATCTATGCAGGAACTAAACAGAAACAAATATATAGAACTCAATTAACACCCAAATCACTACTATGAATTATTTAGCAATACTGCATATTGTACTCGGAAAGTATTACCAAAAATGTATTATTTGTCACATCATCTCCTCAAATGATCTCTTACCTAACAACCTAGCTAATGAACAACTACTAGCTGATGCAATGTAGCCTTCACCAACACTTCATGAACTGCTATATTGATGATTTTTTTATGCTTTATTGTAATAATCACAAACAGTCATGTCTTCAGCACTATCCATTCTGACCCAGATCATGAAAATATCAGAGGAATAAGAGAGAGTCGGTGATAAAATATAAAGTAGGGAGACGTAGACAGAGATGATCGTCTGTTCTTCAAAGAGAACTGGAAGAATTTAAGAATCCTGGCATGCCTGTTTTGATTTATTCATTTCCTAACAGCCATTTGGGTATGACACATCTAATAATTTCTTATAGATTCTTATAGTATATAGATATTACTGTGCATTTATGTCTTTGTCCTCACATACAAATAGATGGACGATACTAGATCTGGATTCAGGGATGTGCTGTGCATGATGGCAGATGAATTTTATTTGCTCTCTGAGTTTCTTTGACTGTTTGTCATCGCTACATGATTCATCACCCAGAAAATCTAACTTGAATGCTTGAAAATATCGCAGCCATTGCTTGCATTTATTTAGAGCATTCAACTGTAGTATTTAAGAGTCTACTTACTGGTTTACAGAGGTGGGTAGTAACGAGTTACATTTACTCCGTTACATTTACTTGAGTAAGTTTTTGAAAAAAATATACTTCTAGGAGTAGTTTTAAATCACTATACTTTTTACTTTTACTTGAGTAGATTTGTGAAGAAGAAACTGTACTCTTACTCCGCTACATTAGGCTACAATGAGCTCGTTACTTTTCTTTTTACCTCTTTGGTATTCTACGCATCAATTTTAATGTTTTATTTTGACAGATAGAGAAACTAAGGCTCTACCACGTGACTGTTTCACCAATCAAACGTAGTTGTGCAGTCTCGTCACGTTACCATACTCAATCTCAGCGGCGGGACGCGTTAGTTAGCAACACAGCAGTTTTGTCGAGTTCAGCTGTTTCGAGTTTTTTTTTTATGTGCTCAACTTTACTCAGCGCCGCAAGAGCCGACAAACAGATGACATCAGACGTGTTGTTTCTTGCAGCGCCGAACACTATTATTTAATATTTAAATGGATAGTTCACTCAAAATGAAAATTGTGTCATCATTTACTCACTCTCATGTTGTTACAAACCTGTATAAATTTCTTTGTTCTGATGAACATGAAGGAAGATATTTTGAGAAACAAAAACAGCTTTGCAACCAGAAGCTTTAGCTTACCTGAAACTAAGGAAAGTACTAGAGGCTTCCTGAAATTAATTAAAGGAGTAGAGATGTATTTCATTATTATTGCCCTTTCATCAAGGCATCAAATGTGCAACAATCACAACACAAAAGAAATGAAATGTGTGTGTGTTTCTTTCTGTTGTTCTGTCACTGGAGACACACACACACACAGTTTATGAGAATTTATGGGCTGCCTCGTTCTAGTTCTGCCTGGTAAAAAAGTATAAAGGTTTGGAAATTTGTGTTACTTGTGCATATTTATTTATTTATTTTTTATTATTTTATTTATTAAGTACTTGAATTTACCTGAATTATTTTAATTTAAGCTATTTTGTAATTATTCATTCATTCATCTTCTACCGCTTATCCGAACTACCTCGGGTCACGGGGAGCCTGTGCCTATCTCAGGCGTCATTGGGCATCAAGGCAGGATACACCCTGGACGGAGTGCCAACCCATCGCAGGGCACACACACACACACTCATTCACTCACGCAATCACACACTAGGGACAATTTTCCAGAGATGCCAATCATTAATTAACTAATTTTAATTCATTTTATTGATTGGATGAGCCATAATTTGCCTAAAGATTATTTTGTATTTTTGTCTGTCTGATTGTTGTCGTGTTAAAAAATAAATCAGACGTTACTCAACAGTTACTCTGTACTTGAGTAGTTTTTTCCCAAGTACTTTTTTACTCTTATTCAATTATTTGGATGTCTACTTTTTACTTTTACTTGAGTCATATTATTCTGAACTAACAGTACTTTTACTTGAGTACAATTTTTGGCTACTCTACCCACCTCTACTGGTTTAATATTAGAGTGTTTTGGATAGACTGAGTTGAAGTGGTAAAGCTAGATATTGCTCACTGTGCTTGTTTTTAATCAATGCATTTATGTTAGACATATATGACGTGTAGGAGCTTGTATGTACAATCTCCTATTGGTTATTTATACACTAAAATGTAGAGAAAATAAAAAAGACCTAATGACATTTATCAAATAAAACAATAGAATTGTGTATAATTTATTGGATGGCAAAATGCACATAATACAGTCTGTGGATATACAATTCTGTTACAATTTTGGCAATACAATTCTGTTCCCTGAATAATATCATGTGTGTATGATATGAGTCGACTTTATTTCCCTCTTAGTCAGGAAATCAAAATATTTACGTCCTAATAATACTGCAGGCTTCAGCCTGAAACCTATATACACATTTGCTAGTACACACGTTTTTACACATTTTTTTTTTTTTACTCAGACAAACATAGATTATACATGGACTCTGTAAGTATAAAATTACTGACAGTAACCCATTTGCTGCTTTTTGTCAGCCTACCTCATCCATTAGTGACCATCACAGGACCCTCACTGACCAGGTAGTATTTGGGTACTGGACCTTGTCATTATAGCAGTGAAAGAGCCATGATAGCAAGATGGTTGTTTGTGTGGTTATGTGTTCATTTACATTTTATTTACAGCATTTGACAGACACCTTTGTGAAGAGTGTCTTTCAAACGCAGTCTCTATCAAAAAACATGCTACACTGTAAAGAAAACTCTGTCAGCCGAGTTTGTCGATGCTCAAACAATGAACAAAAAGGCTTAAAAAAAGGATTAAAATCAAACCAGCACACACAGCAGATCACGCAGACGGGATCTGAGCTGTTCACGAGTCATGACAAGCTGAGTCAACATTGCACATACATCTAAGAGTGATATCAAACAGAGCCTTCAGATATGACTGAATCAACACGAAGATCAAAACGAGAAGTCAAGGGAAGCTATTATTCAACCACATGCAATCAGAAACCCATGAATGCACAACAACCCGGCGGATCATGAAAGACTGGGAAATGAAATCTGTTTAAACCTCATGCTTTTATTTGATTGATAGTCCTGGAAACATCCATATCAGGACAAAAAGCATAGCAAATACATATAATAACCCAAACACGCACATATATGTACACAGACAAATAAATCCTAAATTATGTAATATTGCTACCAGGATAAAATGACCTGCCCTGATGTTTTTGTCCTCAGTTCAAAAAAACTAATAAAAACAATGCTACTTTGTGTTTTACAAATGTGGGAAAAAATGTGCAGACATATTATTTATTTTAGTGCAAATATGATTTTTCTTGTCACATACGCATGCATTTATGGTTAAGGGTCAAGGATGAATGATACCCTTGTAACAATAACAGTCTCTTTTTCAATTAGTAAAGCTAGAATGACTGTATTTCTGCATTTAGCCATATTTTGATGCCACAGACAAAAATTGCAAAAGGAAAAAATCTTTGTTGTGAGTTATTGCAAGCTGTGTATTTATTGTGGTGGGCAGTTAAAGACAAGAGACAACTGACTACACATTTCTGCCATTTTCTAAATCTATACATTTAAGACCACTGTTATCTCAATGTCACCAACAGAAATGCGATATAGAATTATGCAAAAGTCGTAATACAGCTACAAAATTTTGTCTCAAATTCCTGTCCTTTATTTTCGTAAAGCTGCTTGGAGACAATGTCCGTTGTTAAAAGCGTTATAGAGATAAAATTGAATTGAACTGAAATGCAAAATGTAATAGCTAATAGATATTTTAATAATAAAACATTAAAATGTTATTACCTCAAGCTCACATGTTCATTAAACCCCATTTTCTGCATGAGTCCAGATTCATTCTGATTGATGATGTAAACAGATTCTTTTATTTATTTCAGGTGTTCACTTTAATAAACTGACATAGAGAACACGCTATTACATACTCTGTTATAGCCTGTTATTTAGCCAAGATTTTATTGAGATCATCTTGTAACAAGAAATAATCTAAAAAGACCTCACTGACCTTACTAACTTGGATACTTTCAATTTTTACTTTTCAATAAAATTAAGATCTATAGCATATAATAATTATATTGTCCAATAAGTGACAAGGTTGCTTGAGAGCGATGTGTCTGTTGCGTGATAGGTGAGTCGAGTTTCATTTATTTTATACCATTCTTCCTTTAACCCATACACAACTTTCCTAACAAACAGCTTTGCTTTACTTCATAAGCCATTTGCATTAACATAAGCTAGCTAGCTAAAGTTGTGCCGTGTTGGTTAGCTGAGAAAATGAGCAAGGGGTCAAAGCAAGAGCTGTATACTGTAGAAATGCAGAGTTTAATCTTTAGTTTAACCCCTTCATCCTCTACATCCACAATCATCTTCATTACAGACAAATGAATTCTACTAGCTTAGCTGTCCTGAATACAAGGATTTGTATACACATATGTGATATACTGTATGTGGATGTTGTTAAAATGTCATATACAGTAATGGGAAAAAGAAATGTACCCTCCTACCATTTCATGGACCACACCAAAGTCTATATGCAAACAAATAACCAGGTAACAACAACAAAAAAAATCAATATCTAGTAATTTATTCCATATACATTAAACTAATATTCGGATAAGAAAAATAAGTACACCACCATTTATTAAGAGAGGAATCCGCAGCAAAGGAGTATGAATGAAATGCACATGATTTAGATCATTCAGCTCACAGTTTGGTGTTCTGGAGCACTCAGGTGGAGGTCTACATCATGCCAAGGACATCAGCCCTGATTTCACAGATGCAATTGTTGCTGTACATCAACCAGTGAAGGGTTATAAGGCCATCTCCAACTAATTTGAAATTCACCATTCTACAGAGACAAGGACTGATTACAAATGGAAAGCCCTCAAGACAGTTGCCAATCATCCCAGGAGTGTGCGTCCCAGCAACTTCAGACCAAGGTCAGACTGTTTAATGCATAGTTGGAACGATATAAAGAAAAGAGCTAAATCATATGGCCTTCGTAAGCATGTTTAATGTTTATGTTTATGACAGCACACTCAGAAAAAGAAAGAACTGGTATATATGGTAACGTCGCTCTTCTGGAACAATATTGTTTGGTGGAGATGTTTGGTCATCCTGCACAGCACAAAATCCAAACACAGAGCATCACCATAAACATATCAAACCAGCAACTTTGAGGCATGGTGGTAGAGGGTTGATGATTTGGGCTTCTTTTGCAGCCACAGGACCTGGAAAACAGTATTTTAGATAGTGAAGCGTTTCACTGTATACCAGAATATTATTGAGACATATGTGAGCAACTTGTCCATAATGGGATGAGGGATGTGGTAGCTCAGTGGTTAAGGTGTTGGGCTACTGATCGGAAGGTCATGGGTTTGAACCCCAGGTCCACCAAGCTGCCACTGCTGGGCCCCTGAGCAAGGCCCTTAACCCTCAGTTGCTCAGTTGTAAGTCCCTCTGGATAAGGCTGTCTGCTAAATGCCATAAATGTCCAGCTTAAGTTGGCTCATGCAATAAAACAATGATCATTTGTACTTGTACCTGCTATAACCACACGGTCAGTTCTCCTCATCTGTCAACTTGGAGCAGTCTTTTAAACTGCGAGTTCCTTTCCTGTTTGTGGTAAGCCATCAAATCAATATGGCTGATCACAGCAGCAGAAATAAACAAGGCAGAAAAACTTACCTGTAATTGAGTTATGCTGTACATATAAGTATTTGCTTTAAATCAATCAACATACAGACATATTCACTTGTAATGAGGTAAGTGGAATGTAGTAATAGTCCCAATAACTGGTGGTAAAGATGTAGAGAAGTCAAAGAGCCAATCACCAGATACGAAGTAGTCGAGAAAAAATAGCTTAACAGGGGTTTTAATCAGTACACATTATACTTCCTACTTTATTGCATATGGACAGTTATTGTTTGCAAGATGAACTGAATAATTGATATCTTCCAAAAATGTACGTGATTTTTTCTCATTGGTTTTTAGACTTTTTTAAAGGCACTGGACTTTTTTGTTATATGTACTGTATATATAAGTAAATTATTTATTGTCACATGTTAATGTTTCACATGTGGTGACATTTGGTTTCATTCTTCAGATGTGATTTCTCTCACTAATATTATGAACATGTATTGTACTTATGATGTCATTTATGCAATATCAAAACACACACCTTTGATGTTTTTGCCATATAATCACATATTTATAATCATGTGGGAAAGTCATGTGGTTCTCAGCCATCCGTTGTTTGTATGTAAAGCTTATCATTTGACAGTGTTTAATAGACGCAAGTCCATTTTGTTTATAATTTATGTATGCAGCTGGACGTTTGGTGTGATGCTCAGGGTATGCATAGCACAAGGTGAGCAGTGTGTGTATGTGTGTGTGTATGTGTGTGTGTGCACGTGTTTAATCGTCTGCTCAGCTGCGATAATGCCGAAGCCTGTTATCAGCTCCATCTTGCCTGAGGACTCACACACACACACACACACACACACACATACACACACACACACACACACACACACACACACACACAGCTCTGCATATCTCTGGCTCACACATTCCTCTTATAGCACAAGGGAGCGAGGGCAGCTGTGACAAGCAATGTTCAACGCAAACCTCTGACACAATGTATGTGTGTGTGTGTGTGTGTGTGTGTGTGTGTGAGAGAGAGAGAGAGAACATTGTGCAGCACTGATGGTCTTATTAATAGGATAAAATATTTTTGTTGTGGAATGTCTGACAGAGGAATGATTATTTGTCTTTAAGTATTTTTGACTTGGTTGCTAAGAGCAGGTGGATTTGATGGGTGGCGAGATTACAGCAAATGTAGAGCCTTCAATTCCCCCACCACACACACACACACTCTTACACCCACACACACCCAACCCCCCGTTTCTACTAATTACTTCTTTTTTCAAATGCAAAGCAGTGAAAGAAACTGAGCTGATTTCTCGTCTGCCTCTTAAAGGGGGTACGGAACGCAGGGAATGAGGGAAGGAGCACCTTGGAGAACATAAGGAGGAGAAGAACCAAAGAAAAGAATGAAGTGACTTTCTCCTTTGGCGAGGCCTTTGAAGTTGGAGCATGATGCAAGAAAGAATGAGAGGGGTAAAGAGGAGAGGGATGCAAGAGGGGGAAAAAAGAAACGAGGGGAGATCGTGTTAACAAGACGGCCTCTAAAGGCGAATTAAATGCCAAGAGAAAAGAAACACCACTGGCCCCTTCTTCTTCTTAGGCTACTTAGGGCCCTTTTTTTCAAAGGTGTTTCAAAGCATGGATTCGTGGCTTCTTAAATAGGCGAAACTTAGTTTTAGGATGTTTGGGGGGGGACCTGGGATGAATATAGACACACATCCACAGGCCCTAAATGTGGGGGGATCTTGGGAGGGAGGCGGGTAGGAGACTTAGACGGCAACACAGGGGTCAGAAGTGCTCGAGGATTACAAGCTCGCTAAGCCTTTCAGGATCCCTTGTTTTCACTTGTTCTCCGTTGTTTGTTGTTCAGATGTGAGGTGGGGATGGGGAGAAGTGTGTGTGTGGAATTAGTGGAGGAGAAAGGCAGTCCATTCACACCTCTCGTCAGACTTTTTCGAGAAAGAACCTAGCCCTCCCGTTCCTTGTTGCTGTGAAAGCGCGTTAGTGTCGGCTTTTGTGCACACGAAAAAGAGAAAAAAGCAAGCTCTCTGGATTCCGCCGGTGGAACAAGAGGATTTAGGTTTAAAAAAAACGCACCAAAACCTGATCTGCTCTCATTTTGATTGGCTTCGGCAGGAGAGCTTGCACACTCTTTGTTGATTAATCAAGGGATTTTCTCCCTTGTGCACCAACACACACACACACACACACACACACACACACACCCACACCCACACACACAGCATTAAAAATTTTATTTTTTTTTCAAAATATTGCATAAAATAAAAATGTGGAATGTGTGAATCAGTACCTATTGATTAACCCTTTAACTTCAAGCCTATATTCTATATTCTGAAGATCCACTCTGGTGTAGTGCCTGATACTTTTAGTCTCTCTGTGAGGTCTGGAATGTCTCATGGTTTTTTTAAACTCTGACCATAATAACTTTTACCTCTAACAACTGAACATGGAAAAAAAGGAAATAGTGCAAAATGAATGCAGTACCAGATGACAAAAGGCTGGAAAGCAAAAGAAAAAACACAATAACACTCTAACAAACCGCTCATGGCGCTAATTTAGAAAACATACTTGCAACAAAGGAGTGCGATTTGACACTACCAAAATAAAACCCAGCATAGCCGGGAATAAGCAGATGAATGGTGTCTCATCTGTTTATCTCACATAGGCTTTCATTAAGAATTCCTGATGTTCTTGACACTATGTGTTTATCCAAGTGTGAGTTTTATTTAACCCTTTGAGGAGCGTAGTCCCATCAGTGTACTTGGTGTCGCACACTGCTGAGAACTTTAGATTAATGATGAAAACAAAATCTCAGAGTAGCCAGCTGTAACTACAGAACCGGTCAGTCTATAAGTAAACACACCAAGCACTTAATTAGTAATAACTTTCCACCTACTTATTTGTTGTATTATCTAATCTTCTTATCATGTGACAGCAGTGAAGGGCAGATGGAGACCAGCCACTTAGGTTAATGTTCACAACAACTGCTGATCTCCTGGGATTTTCACACAAGTAGTTTTTTAACGTTTACTCAAAATTGTAGAATAAAGAAAAAACGGGAGAGGTCCGAATTTGGCACCAACAGCACGAATCTATGGATTCGACCTGCCTCGTGTGAACAGTCCAAGGAGGCAGTGTTACAGTCTTGGAAATCTTTTCTTGGTACACAACCTTTTTGGGAACAATTTAAAAAACAAAAAAAAAACAATCTTTCACTGCTTGAATTTCACAGCCGATTGAAATATGTTTGCTGAGTAAGTGCATCTCTTCATGGCTAAAACTTACCACCTTCTACTGGCTACTTCCAGCATGATCATGCACCAAGTCACAAAGAAAAAGTTATCTCAATCGTGTAATGACAGTGAGTTCAGGTTTCTTCAGCAGCTTTCCCAGTCACACTTGAGGAACACTTTTGGAATTTGGTAAAACAAGAGATTCACAGCAGGACAGTGCACCTGAAAAATCTGCAGGAAGTGTTTCGATGTCTTTGTGTAATCCATGGCATCCGAGGCTGACTCTGAGTATCCTGAAGCATCTAGAGATCTACCAGCTCCAGTTAGACTAGCGATACTAAAGAGGAGATGTGAACTCCAAATGATCTTTTGCATCAATACAACATTTGTTAGACTGTATATTTATAATCACACCCTCCAGTGTCACCCATATGAGGATGGGTTCCCCTTTGAGTCTGGTTCCTCTCAAGGTTTCTTCCTTTACCATCTAAAGGAGTTTTTACTTGCCACTGCTGCCTGAGTCACCTCAGACTTGCTCATTGGGGATAAATACATACACATTGTGAACTAAATATATCTAATATTAATCTTGAATTTTGTATTCTATTAATCTTTATATGGGGGGCACGGTGGCTTAGTGGTTAGCATGTTCGCCTCACACCTCCAGGTTTGGGGGTTCGATTCCTGCCTCCGCGTTGTGTGTGTGGAGTTTGCATGTTCTCCCCGTGCCTCGGGGATTTCCTCCGGGTACTCCGGTTTCCTCCCCCGGTCCAAAGACATGCATGGTAGGTTGATTGGCATCTCTGGAAAATTGTCCGTAGTGTGTGATTGCGTGAGTGAATGAGAGTGTGTGTGTGTGCCCTGCGATGGGTTGGCACTCCTACCAGGATGTATCCTGTCTTGATGCCCGATGATGCCTGAGATAGGCGCAGGCTCCCCGTGACCCGAGGTAGTTCGTGTAAGTGGTAGAAAATGAATGAGTGAGTGAGAGTAATATTTATATGATTCTTTATATTAACCTTTTGTTCTATGTTTATGTTCTGTAAAGCTGCTTTTAAACAATGTCAATTGTAAAATGCGCGATACAAATATACTTGAATTGAATTGAATGAAGAATTGAGGGGAAAGTGACATTTGTATTAGTATTAGTGTAGTGTTCCTAATAAAAGTGCTCAGTGAGTAAATATAATCAAACGATCTATGTAAGAATTATGGAATTAGTCTAATTTTAGAACCCAGGGTCTAATTATAGATTTCAGGATTATGAATTGTAAAATATCACAATCCCATTGAACACATTATTATTGATACAGGGTTAATGTTTGTGTGGATTGTCTCTGGTTTCTTTCCACTGTCCAAGAACATGCAGGTAGGCTGATTTCCTACATTAAACTGAGTATGAATGAGTGTGTTCATGCTGCCCTACAATGGACTGGTGCCCCATTTGGGGTGAATTCTATTGCCTTTTGTTAACAGGACAGGATAAAGTGGATACCAGCGCATAAATTTACAATTAAATGGATGTGCTTTATAGAAATTTAAAGTCTGTAGCTGCTTGACATACCTGGAAAATTACTGATGAGAAATACATGCCACAAATTAAACAAACTGGTACAGAGGCCATAGTTAGTTTACAGGAACCACAATATGAGTAAGGAAGTAAGGATGAACACACTTGTAAAAACATTAGACCAGGGGTGTCCAATCTTATCAAGAATAACATAGGTGTGGGTGCAGGTTTTTATTTCAACCATGCAGAAGCCACACCTCATAGTATTTTGAAAGCCAAGGTCAACTGATTAAACCTGTGGAATCAGATGTGGCTTTTGCTTGATTGGATGGAAAACCTCCACCGACACTTTAGACAAATTCTAAAAACATTATTTCTAGCATGACGGAATGTGTCTGTTGTTCTTTTTGACCTTATGAAGAGTGCATTAGTTTTTTACTGGAGTTTGATGAACAGAATTGAAATGGAATTCTGCAACAATCAGCAAAAAAACCCAAAATGTTTATATGATCTAATCTAAACCAAGGTGCAGCAAAACTAGACATTAATTGCAAAATTTAGTAATAATAAACACTGTTATGAGCATACACACATTGTCCACTTTAATAGGAACATCTGAACTCTTTTTTTTATAGATTGCTATCATGATCAGCCATTCATGACATTAGCAAAAAAAATCATTCATATCAAATATCAGAATGGGGAAAAATGTGATTTTTATTATTTTAGAAACTGCTGATCTGGGATTTTCAGATAATGTTCAAAAATCAAAAACATCCTGTGAGGGGACGAGCTTTGTTGATGAGCAAGATCAGAGGAACATGATCAGACTGGCCTGAGCTGACAGGATATCTGTTGTAAAATCAAATAAGCACTCAAGAATCTTAAGTTATCATGGGAGCAGTCTCACCCAAACTGGACAGACTAGAAAAAGAGCAGGTGATTTTTTCCCCCAAATTTTCAACTGTTCAGTTTCGAAGAGCCTGTGCTCCTGATAGCCTCAGATTCTTGTTCTTTGCTGATGGCAGTGGACCCTAATGTGGTCTTTTGATTTTGTAGGTCATCCTTCACAAATTTAGATTTTTTTGTGTATGCTGAGATGCCCAAATGCTCAAAACAGTTGAAAAGAATGATTATATGAGATACTATATCCTCCCTGGAAGCTTGAACTGATCTCACCATTTTCCTCTGAAGTCTTTTCCACCCACAGAACTGTTGCTCAATCACTCACTGTTTTTTATTTTTTTGAATGTTGTGTGTGAAACTCCCAGGAAATCAACCATTTGTGTAAAACTCAAACCAGCCCATCTGGTAATAACCACCATCTCACAGTTAAAGAAAAAAGTCACAGAAGATCAGACTTTTCACCCATTCTGATGTTTGATGTGAACATTAACTGAAGCTCTTGTCCTGTATCTGCACTATTTTATGAGTTGTGTTGCTCTGCCATGATTGGCTTATTAGATAACTGCATAAATATGCATCCTAATAAAAGTGGACAGTTATTGTGTTACCGTCTGTTACTTCTAAATATTCATTTTTAATAACACTTATGTAATTCACACATATTGTGTCAATAAAAATGTGCATTTTAGATCATAATGTTGATGATAATGTCTTTTGCACAAACAACTGATGTCCAAGTTCTTCAGTAGAATGAATGCTGTGGTTTAACACTGAAGTGGCACTGTGAAAAGTAACAGGCTTATTGTCAAGAGCTACTTTTTTTTTGTTAACAAATAATCATTAATACTAAGCCACACATCATATTTAGAATTCCTCACGTACAGTCCTGGCACCTAAAAACAGCATAATCAGTCACCCAGTAATATGGACAATTTAATGAATTATCAAATATCAGTGCAGTTAAACGAATCCCTTAACACTTTGACAACCTTACATTATATGAAGGCTAAGGTATTAATAGATCCACTGTATATTGTGTTTAAAGAATGAAGAGGAAAATATATTCACTGTATTTCATCAGATAGCTAATTTTATATTTGTCAGCCTCTTGGAGCGTGTGTGTGGGTGGTAGTGGTAGTAAAACAACAAGGGTGTCAGCCTAAGAAAGAAAAAAAGATTGAGTGAGAGAGATAAACAGAAACAGGGGGGTGGTTTTCAACAATAAATCAAGTTCCTCACTAATCTATTTAGCGTGCTTTCACCATTATCCTGTCACTGAAACAGCTAATTAATTAACTGATTCTACAAAGAAGAGGTTTTGAATGAGCCCATTTAGGTAATTACTACCAAGAGCCGTTTGGGCAACTCATTACTGCAGCTGCACAATCACTCTATCCCTTTCCTGTAACATTAGGAAAATGACAACAAATGTAGGTTATGTATGCGGTTATTTGTGTCTGCTTTTAATGGTGATGAAAAATGTGTGGAAAGAACTGAAAGAACTGTGCTTCAAATTTGCTCATTCCATACCGCAATTAATAACAACATATAAGAGTTTTCGAACAAACTTTTATACATACACTTTAAAGCTGACGTGTAATTTATTCAACTCAGTTGCTGACTATAGCCAGTTGGGCTGATTTGACCTAAATTGGGTTGATAATGTATAATCTAGTATACTGGAACTGGGATGTGGACTTGTAGGTTCATTTTCTGGGAAAACGCTGGAGGACACAAGTTTGAATGATGTCACAGCAATCCATGGGAGCAAAATTGGCTGTGCTCTCTGAGTAGGAGGTGATACCAACTCTCTCTTCTGTCAATCAGTGATACTATCCAATCGTGAATGTCTGTGAGCTCACATATGGATCATGTATACTTGTGTTCCTCAGAGTGTGTCTTTCCTGGTTGGTAGCATTAGTGTTATAGGGAGCCCTGGCTAGTGGGTGGGAAATGGCAGGTGACCAAATTGTGGAGTAAATAAATCCCTTTCTGGAATTTTCTACAGACCTGTAAAGGCAACCAGAAAAACTGAATTAAAAGAAATAAAGTGTAACTGCTATAAGTGTTTTAAATTAATCTAGGTATCAAAATTTTAATTACACTGGTAGCATGATAAAAACAGGATTGAAAATCTTATTTGAATTGAAAACATGGGGATGAAGTTGACAAATTTGCCTATTTGGAACAAAGGATTTATTGTTTAATTTATAATAATAATAACTAAAAGTGTAAACCCCAGCTTTCCAAACAAATCCAATTGTTAAGGTAACAATTTGATAATTATTATCACAGAATTTGCAACCATACAATTTTGATTAGGATGGCAACTAGATATGTGATGATGAGGAGTAACACTGCTTTCATACATTTTTCTGTAAATTAATTGCCACCTGAAGCACCCACACAAACACACACACAAACACACACACACATACACACACACACACACACACACACACACACACACAAATGCATGCAATGGAAAATTTTCCCCACAATGCAAATTATAACAAGCCATTGAGTTTACATATGGATCAAAATTTGGTTCTTTTTATTTTAATTGTTTTTGTTAAAGTTTTTAGAGCGTAGTGGCTACATGCTAATTATATACTAACGATCAAATGTCTACAATTTCTTAAATGAAATAAGACCTAAGATGGTATAAGACCTAAGAGACCTAAGATTGTGAAGGAATTTAAAGGTGAGGAAAATAATCATAAAATAAATACAGTGTTTAATAGGGAGCAGTGGAGTTGTTGAATGGAGGGAGTAATGTGATGCATGATGGGAGTTTGTGTTATGTTATGAGAAGCAGAGTTCTGAATAAGTAGAATAGTTATGAATACGTTTATACACTATAATTTCATTGATAAATATTTACCACTAAAGTTCAGGCAGACGTATTCTTAGTCAGACATCAGACTAAACAGAACACCTGAATGGCACATTTAAGTAAAACCACCAGTAGGAAAATAATAGGGAGTATTGTAATAGTATAGATCTGTTCAATAATAGACATGTTCAACGTGACAAATCATTACGATTGAAACTTGTTTTGACTACAAAGAATCCCATGTACCTCAAAGAACTGCTGAACTCTTTTGGAGCAGTGGAAATCTTTGATCTAATTATCTTTAGCCTTCTAAACACCCAGTGTTCACGTACAAAAGTGAACGTAATCACTCATTCACTGCGGGCACACATAAAAGCTTCTAGTACTAAGCTCATGAATCTGATCACAATACATTGAACCTAATCAAAGCTGTAGCAGAATAACGGGACTGGCTCAGTGGGACAGCTAGTGTGGGAAAACGCATCCCCTGTTCCAAAACAATGCGGATATCGATATTAAGAGAATGACTCAACTGACATAAGAGACCAATGAAGATCATTCTACTGAGCCGGGTGCTTGGGTCAGTGTTTTTTATCACCTATGGCTTTAGAGAGAACAGAAAGGGGGAGGGTAAAACCCTCTCCATGGGCATGGTGCTTCTTTATCAATATGGCTCAATCCTTTCAGAGACTCTCTTTTCACCCCGGCTGTGTTCATCATTAGCCCCTGCAACCTCCTGTTTGTTTGGCTGGGACTTAGGGATGTTTGGACTGAAAGGGGACAGTCATGTAGGGAGGAGGAGATTAATAGATAGATGTTGAAATAGCGAGTTGAGGGGTAAAGCTTTAAAGCAGGTTAGTCTGAAAAGGGCAGTGATCAAGATGTAGATGCCCTAGGATACAACCCTGGGGCAACAATAATCTTAAAATTGATTCTAATTTTATATTCAGTGACAACAGGTCAAGTTGTACTGGATCATTCATTCATTCATCTTCAATTGCATTCTTGGGTTTTCAGGATTGTAATTACTCATAGGTTATTGCCTAACACCTTGATTAGGTTTCATTTGAGACAGGACTTTGGCAGCTATCTTAGCAATGGTTGGACTATACCTACTCCACACCACAGGATAATCTGGGCAGTTCATAATTGAAGATGAGGTTGAAATTAAGATGCCTATTGATATCATCAGGACCATTCTGTAGTGTGGGCCAGGAATAAGCTACCAAATCATTTAAACACAAGACTAAACTCCAGATACAGCTAGTGAAAAAACACAGCCAGTCTGTCAAGTAATAGCCTCTTTAAAAAAAAAATAAATAAACAAAACGTGATATATTACTGTGATGAAAACCTATTCCAGGAACAAAGAATCTCATCTACTTCAAGGAAAATGCTAAACTCCTTGGTGCAGTGGTTGTCTTTGAACAAATTCCCCTCAGCCTTCTAAACACTTAGTGTTCACGCACAAAAGGAGACGTAAGCTCTCATTCAGTGAGGATGCAAATAATAGCTCCCAGTTCTAAGCCACTGCTAGTCCTCCGGGGTTAGTTAACTGCCAGGGACATCAGTGGTGTATACAGAGAAAAAGACTACAAGATTTATACAGAGACAAGTTCCAGTAGGAGGTAGAAAGTGGGAAAAGAAGAAAGAAGGAAAGACTTTTTTGTGATGAATTATGTATTTTCTTTCTGTACGGAAAGAGTAAATTGTAGCTGAGGTGGAGAGTAATTAAAGGAAAAGGGCACTTGTTATACAGCTGATGGGAATTTATTGCAGAAGCTCAGAGTTTGCAGTCAGGGCCAACACACACACACACACACACACACACACTGTACAATACAGGATGAATACATCCTTATATACACAAGCACAGATAGTGAAATCTACCTTTTTACAAACAAAATCATGTACAGGCAAACTGGAAAGTCTTTTATACGCACACAGTATACTAAAATAATTCTGCAGTAATACTTAATATTAAAATCTGTTTATTAAATATATAAAATCATTTTATCCAAACAAAAGGAAAAATTATATATTTTCATCCAATAAAATCATTTTCATTACAACTAATTTTATAGTACTCTTTTCACTAAATATATGTGTACGTGTCCAAAGATGGCATTCTATCGTTCAGCCCAAACCTTGTAGCCTTTGGCAGGAGTTCCTGACTTGGGCACAGATACAACTTTCAACAAACATAATTCCAATTGAACACAGGAACGGTTAAAGAAAGACAAAATTAGTGTTTTGCGATATCAAGCACATTTTCCGGATTCAAAATCTTCTGAAATGATGACATTTGTCATATACCCTTATCCAGGGCAACTTCTATTTTACACAACTAAAGGCCTTGCTCATGGGCCCAGCTAAGGTAGCTTGGTGGACCTGGGATTAAAACTCACAACCTTCCAAACAGTAGTCCATCACCTCAACTACTAGGCTACCACATAGCCTATGATATTTATGATGAGATGCACAAACACTGAATATAACAGTATTTTTGGGTTTTTTTGGTTCTCCATTGAGGATCAAGTGTTTCCAACCTTAAAATAACAAGACGTGTCAAGAATCACACATAATCAATATTAAAGATTGTTGTGCAGGGTTGAAACACGATCTTATCCAGAAATGGTCAGTGTGGACACAAGTTTTTATACCAACTTAGCAGAAGCCACACCTTATAGTATTTTGAAAGGCAAGATCTGCTAATAAACAGCTGCTTGATTGGACAAGCTTGATTGGACCCCTTTTGGATAAGACTGAACACTCCTGATGGAGTAAAACATTTTGAACCCAAAAGCCATTTTATGGAAAAACCTTCATTATGATTTGTGTTTGAAAAAGAGTGCAAATAATTCTAGAAGGCACTCTATTAATATAGTCTCTAATTACCTTTAATAGTGTTCTTGTTTCCAGATGTACACACAGATGAAGAGTGTTTTATGTATTTCAACTCTAAGTTAAATGAGTGTCTACAAATCCTGGTCACTTTAGGATCTATCTGTACTTTTGTGAACTTAGAATACATTTATTTTGTTGTCAGCTGCTTTTATGCTCAAGGTTGCAGAGGTGGCTTTCTGTCAATTATCTATGCTATTATCTGAATTAGAAAAATGCATAAAAATAAAGATATAATCAAGGTAACGATGGCATTAATATAAAGACTCTCCAAACCAAAGTTGGAAGCTATATCGAGAACATTTGATGTCATAAGTTTCAACTCTTTCTTGAACTGAATGGATGGAAGCATTAAAGTTGTGAATAGATATGTAGGATCATAAAGGCGGTTTCTGCCGGCCCTGTTAAAATCCCATTCATCAATTATTCTCTGTCACAAGAGCTTTCTAAAAAGAGAAGCAGAAGAGAGCCAGGTGTCCCAGCGACACATTTACAGTGATTGGGCGCAGAAAACGTCCAGCTCCATCAATTCTTTATCTCTCTCTTCTCATCCCCGCACTCTGAATGTGGAGTTTTATTGACAAGAGGTGCTGTGTCTCTGGAATAATGAAAAAATGAAGTCTGCTGCATTCTCTCTCTCTTTCTCTCTCTCTCTCTCTCTCCTCATCTCCTCTCTGAATGTCGAGTTTTATTGACAAGAGGTGCTTTGTGTCTCTGGCAATGCTTAAAAAAAATGAAGTCTGCCTCGCTCCTTCCTTCCCTTCTTTCTCACCCCCCCACCCAATGTTACACTCCCTCCATCCCACCTCCTTCATCTCTCTCCAGCCATTCCTCTCTCTCTTCCTGCTATCACCCCCCATAAAAAATGTTCCCTCCCTCCCTCTTTCTCTTTCGTTGGTTGTGAGATTTGCCTAACAAAGAGTGCCTCTGCCCAAGGTCAGATAAGGAACCGTGGCGCAAGAAGCCACAGCCGCTGCTCCTTTCATTCGTCTTTGCCCCTCCGTTTCTCAGAATTATCTCAGCTGCACATAATAATTATTACCGCGGACGGAGGAGAGGAGATAACTGAGAGTCAGTGAGAGAGGGAGAGAGAGAGAGTATAGGAAGAGAGAATAAGAAGATGAGAGGTAGTGTGAAAATGTAGCTTTGCTACTATGGATGAGTGTGAAGTAAAATTATCCACTCTAAAAAAAGAAAAAATGGCTCTAGGTTTGTTGATTTTAGTCCAAGACATAAAATCAACAATTATAGGTGCATAAATATTTTTCATGCCATATGATTTTAATGAATAAAGAATATGTTGTTTGGAAAAGAAAGACAATACCTATACAATAAGTCCAGCATCAATTCTATCCAGAAATGGCAGTATATTAAACACGTATATAGCTGTATAATATGAACTGAACTAAAAATCACCCTAACTAGCTAATGATTCATTTAGTGCTGTTGTTTTTAAAAGCTTGAGTTCATATACAGTACAGCTGAACATGTCTAAAGGCATTAGGAGTCTATTCTTTGAATTGTTTTTCGTACACGACACAAAGTGAAATAGAAGTAACTGCAATTTATTGAAGTTTTGTGGAAAAACAGACAACCTTATATCACATGTACACATGTATACACAAATCTCAGTCAACTGCCTCTGAACCCCTAATCTTCCACGTCCCGTGACCTTTGACCTCACAACCTCAGCTGTGTTATCAGGAAGCTAGCTAAGCCCCCTAATCCTCAGCTTCGTGTCGGCATCTCTAACCTGGCGAAGGCGCTATCACTCCGGCTGACCCAATCTGTATAGCACAGATACCGTGTGTGTGTGAGTGTTGTGTTGGGGGAGAGCAGGGGTTTAGAGTTGGGGGTGTGGGGGTGAGGGGTTTCTAGGATGGAGATTACTATCACTGCAGCTGTATTGGAGACTTTAAACGATGGCAGGTTAACCGGTTCAACCTACACACACACACACACACACACACACACACAGTAGAGTGCCATTATAATTCCACAACCTTATCTGCAAAGTCAGGATACAGAGTCCAAGTACAGCTGTTTGTATTCAGTCTGCTCTAAACAACGAACAAGATGTCGGTTTCACATCATAGCCAATAAATTTAGCCAATAAACACCCAAACAATTCCTGAAAGCATGTTCTTATTGGTCACAGAAAACTGTGCATTAGGAGTGTTACCACATTAGCATTAAAATGAATCACAACACAAAAAAGAAGCAAGTGAGCAGGATCTTTAGGTAGATTTCAATATCAAAGTTATGAAAGAGTTTTTAATTAAAAGCTTGAAAAAGTATTTAACTCTGTATTTAACTCAGAAAAATTTTCATGCATTATGCTACGATTTTAAAATACATCGGGAATACTCAAGTCATGATTTTTCAAACTTTTACATGTCTTGAATAAGGCACTTGCTAACATGTAGCTTAAGATTTTCTGACAAGGGAAAGTTTTCAGGAGGGACGGCATTGCAGGTTCTTGATACCATTATATACTTTTGGTCATTTTAACTTCAAGAGGGAGCAGGAGTTGGTTGGTATGGTAACATAAATCACAGTAGGACATAAGGATGCATCTCAATCAGCTTCCTAGCTCCCTAGCTAATGAGTTAGTTTATTTTTTACACGAGTTCTGGCACTAGTAGGACCCTGGGTCACTACATATTGGGACACTGATGACTAAATTATCAGGGACATGACATTCAGGCAATACTGATATAGACCCTTATATTTCTAAGGATGGTTTTTAAAAAATACTTTAATTGATCTGTTACATATTCTCAAAAGATTTCCAGCAAAAGTCATTACACTCAAACATGTCAGGAATCATTTCAGAGCTAAAAAATGATAACAAGCTACTTACTAACTACTTGTACACGTAGTTGGCTGAGATTTTGTCTGCCATTTTTTTGCAATCTGAGAGGCTTCTGAAATTAAGTCATCTTTTCCAGTAAAGGAACATACTAAGCATTAATACTCCCTTTATTTTGATGTATCATGGCATTTTCTAAAAGACAGTGATTCAGACAACCCTTAAAATGCCTGACTCTGATCACTACTTAACTAGCAAGCTGATTGAGATTCACCGAAAACTGTTTCATGAATGTTCAACGACATTAAACGGAAGTGTAAACAAACAAGGTTAGATTTATCGTTCTGGATTAAAACACTTCAGGATGTGTGAAAAGATTCATCCTTCCAATGCCTGAGTCATGCCACTCTATCTCACTCTTCATTGATTCTTTTCCTATAACAGGATTCCTTGTTGTCTTTAATTCTTTATGTCCATACTTTAAATTATTCTTTAAAACTACCAGGAAAGCAAGGATTGTAAGGCTTGAAAATAACAACACATAAGAGTGTATTATCTCGTTGGACACATGTGCCATGCCTGAAATTGTTCCCTATTCAGCATACAGTAATTAACAAATGATTCCCAAATGAACAGTGCACTATACAGTATAATGACCCAGAGTATAATGATACACATCTCCTCTGCATAGCAATTTCTTGCAGCTTGAAATCTACATGTCAGACATGTCAGCGTACACAGCGTCGTGACTGACTTCATATTTAAAATGTAAACAAAAGGTGTTTTGTACAGCGAGCACTAAGGTGACTGCTACTTGTATTCTATAGTACTGTACTTAATATAGAAACTCATTTATAATATTTCTGTAGTTTTGGTTATTTGTAACATTGATGTGCGTGATGTTCGTGATATGTTTCTCGAGCACTCGTTAGTTGCCTAGAGTTCACTTGTTGCTGAATTTAGGGATATACTCCACTTCACCCAGAAAAGATTTGAAATTAAGATTGAATACAAATAGGGGGCACGGTGGCTTAGTGGTTAGCACGTTTGCCTCACACCTCCAGGGTTGGGCGTTCGATTCCCGCCTCCGCCTTGTGTGTGGAGTTTGCATGTTCTCCCCGTGCCTCGGGGGTTTCCTCCGGGTACTCCGGTTTCCTCCCCCGGTCCAAAGACATGCATGGTAGGTTGATTGGCATCTCTGGAAAATTGTCCGTAGTGTGTGATTGCGTGAGTGAATGAGAGTGTGTGTGCCCTGTGATGGGTTGGCACTCCGTCCAGGGTGTATCCTGCCTCGATGCCCGATGACGCCTGAGATAGGCACAGGCTCCCCGTGACCCGAGATAGTTCGGACAAAGTGGTAGAAAATGAGTGAGTGAGTGAATACAAATATTTTAGTGCACTACTTATTTCAGACAAAAGCAAACAAAAAAAAAATCTTTAAATGTTGTATGCATTAATGCATAATGTATCAAATCTGTTCCTGTTCAGATATAAGTATTAACACATTTAATAAATAGAAATATCGTATTATGTATGTATACGTATGTCTGTACCATCAAAGAGAATTACTTTGACTGAAAAGTTAGATATTAATGATATTAAACTGTAATAGATTTAATACATAATACACTGTGTATTTTATTACAGTTTTAATCTATTATGTATGAAATCTATTACATTTTAATTCATTTCCCCAGAATAATTAAACATTAATATCTAACCATTCAGTCAAAGTAATTAATTTTGTTGGCACAGACACACTTTTATATACATGCGTAAAAGAATTGTGAACTATTACACAACATTTATATTTATTATATATTTACATTTGGGATTTTATATATATATATATATATATATATATATATATATTTGGGTTTTATCTGAATCTGAAAATCACTCAGGTTAATTTTTAAAAATGGACAGTTTTAAAATCCAATGATATTAGGATAATTAAACAATATATCTTCTCCATACATAACAGGTTTGATGAACTGAGCATTCATGTTTATTTTAATCTAAATCTGATTATCTAAATCTACATCCAGATTTCTGTAAAGCGGCTCTGTGACATCTACAGATAAAAAACTGAATTTAATTAAATATTCATGTGGCTTATTTCACTTTATTTTTGTTTTAAAAATCTAAATACTGTACCATACTGACTGAAGCTGAATAATAAAGACAAAAATCTAAATTTGTGTGTGAGGAGAGAAACAGTGGCCAGTATGCAGCCTGGAATTTTCTCATTTGCTTTTTTTTCTCCTTTAAGGAAAAAAAACCCCACATGTTTGTTTAATATGCATTAAAACAGCCTGTAGGCCCCTGGAACACACAGATAAAGTGGACATATCACTGAGTGTTATGATAAGAGAGAGAGGGAGAGAGAGAGAGAGAGAGAGAGAGAGAGAGAGAGAGAGAGAGAGAGAGAGAGAGAGAGAGAGAGAGAGAGAGAAAGAAATAGAGGGAAAGAGAGAGAAAGAGAGACAGTGTGTATGTGCGTGTGAGCGTGTGATATCTCTGAATGCTATGATAAGGGACAGCAGTGAGACGGCAGTATGCAACAGCATGAGAGATGGACAGAGAGGGGGGAAGAGATGGGATGGGTGTTTCTCTCTCTCCCGCTCTCTCTCTCTCTCTCTCTCTCTCTCTCTCCTGGGGGAATGGTAGAGCAGCACAATGCAAACATGTCGGACTGAATAGCCGAATGGGAAGAGGACAGCTGTTTGAGATGACAGCGATGGCTGTTCATGCTCGCCTCCCCACCGTCCTATTAACACACAAGAAATCGCACACAGACACACACACACAGACACACACACACACAGACACACACACACGGACACACACTACTTCATTACATGAAAACATGTATAGAGTTACACACATTCACAAGCAAGGTCACACAACACACACAAACACACACACACAGACAATACCAGGATTATTATCCATGAGCATTCCATTTTTTTGTTGTTTTTCAATGTGATTACAGATACAATCAATAAAGGCTTATTTTTTTGTGCAAAAATGTTCTGATCAAGTGAAAATATCTTGAATACAATTCAGATTCATTTAGGATTTCATATTATACAACTACAAGACACCAAAAATATGATTATTAAATCTATTTTCTGGGAATTTTGCACAAAATAGTTTTCACCTTTTGGGAGATAATTTCTTCAATTTGAATCATTTATTTCAAATGCAAAATGATTTGCCAATAAAACAAGGCATTTTAGAGCCTGATCTAATAAAAGCATCTAATAACAGCCTAAAAATCTATTTAATTCATAATAATCTCAAGAAAAGAAATGTCAGGCACATTTTAAACATATTTTCACATTCTAAGATATCTTTTTTCTAACATCTATAATTTCTAAATTCTAAAATCTAAAGTCTGCAGCTCTGACAATTCAGCTGAGTTCAAGGTTTATATAAATGGGCTCGTTTGAGTATCTTATCGTTTCTATAGTAACAAATCATTCACAGGGGCTTATGTCTTGAGTTTGCCATATTATAATAATAAACCTATTTTTTTCTAATCACAGAAAAGCATATTATTGTATAAAGAGAGGATTTCTGTAGGAAGATGTTTATTTGACATTTATGGAAGGAGTCTCCAGTGTCAGGACATATGAACCAGTGAGAAAATTTTCCATCATAGTCAAATCAGAGAAATTTCTGTTTCTTATTAAACAGGTGTAGAAGTTGTAATATAACATAAGTGAAAACCGGCAGTCACTATAGTCTATAAACAATTACAAGTGTATCAAGCCATTTATTAAGAAAAAAATATTATAAAACATTTTAGGATTTAATGTTACTGGAAAATATAAACACCTTTAATATTATTAGTATTATTAATTATTTTCCTACAACAGCATGCCCCTTTGTGTTTTATTGAGTATCATCGTTTTGTTCGAAACCAGTGAGATTCAAATTCAAAAGCTTTATATATGTATATATATATATATATATATATATATATATACACGTATAAATATGTATATATATATATACATGTATATGGAGGAAACCCTCATAGCCATTGTCAGACCTTATGCTGGTGCAGTGGACCCTAAATTCCTCCTGGTGCATGACATTGCCTAGCCTCTTGTGGTCAGAGTGTGTAGGCAGTTTCTGGATGACATGACGAAAGCATTGATGCCCTCGTGTTCCCCAAACCTGAATCCAATTGAGAACATTTTGGACGTTACGTATGGGTGCATCCGAAGCCACCAGGTAGCACCATGAACAGTCTGGGAGCTCACGGATGCTTGATCCAGGTCTGGGAGGAGATCCCAGGACACCATCCACCATCTCATCAGAAGCATGCCCAGACGTTGTTGGGACTGCACAGAGACATGTGGGTACCATAAACACTACTAACTTACATCATGAGCTGCTGTGATCATATTTCTGCAAATAACTTCAATTTTTTTTACTTTGATTAGCCCTCAACGAACTGATGATTTTGGTTTTGGATCATTTAGTACTCAACGAATTACACACTGTATATAAGTAAAGATTTTCAACCTGAATATCTTGTCCATTGAGATCCAATGTGTGACAAGTTTATTTGTATTTTATTTTATATATTGTACTTAACTCTCTCTCTCTCTCTCTCTCTCTCTCTCTCTCTCTCTCTCTCTCTCCCTCTCTCTCTCTCCCTCCCTCTCTCTCTCTCTCTCTCTCTCTCTCTCTCCACATTTATATATAATTTTACTGTAGTATTTGGGGACAAAAAAATTGCAAATGTTAAAAACATACTGTATTTTGGATCATTGCCCCAAACAATAAAAAGCTATCCAATGAGCCTGGAGGCATATTTAGTTGCCTTTCAATTCAGGATGCTTCCCCTGTGAGGCTGGTTTTTACTTCTGTGTTAAAGCATGTTTGTTTGCTTGAATCACAATTCAGAGAATGTTGGTTTATGGTTTATGAAAATGCAAGGGGACCTCCTGCCAATTTTACCTCTTTATTACCATTATGTTACCCTGATGCCCTTAAAGGGTAACTGAACATGTTTTTTTTCTGCATTCTAGTAGAAATTCATTTTCACAATTATTCATAACATCGTTACATGATGTACAGAGCTACCACTGCGTTACCCAATCTAAACATCTAGCTAGCTGCTTACTATCTATAATAATATGGGGCTAGTGTTACATTACTTACACAGAATTTGGTGAACATTCTTCTCCATAGTCAATTACAGAAATGCATTTAATGAAATGTATCAGTACTGGTTTACTAGACCAGTGAAAACTGTTGGGGGATACAGCAAAAAGCACAAAGACTACTTTTAATTATTTTTTAAATGTAAGTGTTAGTTTTAGTACTTAAACCTTTAAATCTTGATTGTATGTCCCACATGCACATCTGCTTTATGGGTGTTCCTACTATAGTGTTATACATTATCCACTGGAGAGTATGGAGGAGTTCTGCACCATGGACTTGGTCTGTCATCAGGGACACCCTCAAACCCCAGGGCCTCAAGCAATTGCCTGATTTGCCAGACCTGTAGCTATGTCTTGTGTTTATCTGCTGTATGGTGTTTGTGCCACAGCCAGCTTTCAAGCCATTAAGTGCTTAAGTGCAAGCCCAACAGCTTGGTGGTGTTAGGATTTACATTTCTAGACTTCTGATGAACCAGTGCAACAAAATTCAGTTAATTTTATGAGATAAGACTTAGATCAATAAACTCTTAATTGAATTTAAACTCTGTTTAATACTTAATGGTGAAAACCAGGTTTAATGAAATCAGACGCCTAATGCAATCATGTCTACGATCAAGTCTATATCTTTTGTTAGCTCTCTCTCAGTGTGAAGACCTGCACAACAAACAACAACAAAATCAGTCTCTAATTGATGTAGGTTCATAAAAAGTGCAATGTTTAAAATTGTCCTAAAAATAAATATAAAATTTTGTTCTTTCAACTGCCGATGTGTGCAGCCACAATTGCCACCTGTAACCCTGTACAGTTTAGAGTTGTGTGTGTGAGATAGAGAGGGAGAGAGTGAGAGAGAGAGAGGGAGAGAGAGAGAGAGAGAGAGAGAGAGAGAGAGAGAGAGAGAGAGAGAGAGAGAGAGAGAGAGAGAGAGATGAGCAAGACAGATCTTAGTGCAGTAGTGAAAGCAGACAAGCACTGATCCATATCGCTGCTCTGAAGCATATGGCTGCATCTCCTCCCTCAATGTTACATGCCATCAATCACCAGAGAGAGAGAGAAAGAGAGAGAGAGAGAGAGAGAGAGAGAGAGAGAGAGAGAGAGAGAGAGAGAGAGAGAGAGAAATAAGATGGAAACAAGAAGGAAAAAGGAAGAGAGAAGACAGGGAAGGGAGGGAAAGAAAAGACATGTGCATTGCCGGAAGACCTACAGTGGAGACGGAGATCGATGAGAGAGGAAAGAGGAAGGAGAGTGAGAGAGAGACAGAGAGAGATACGGGTTTACCATGATGTATGACATCTAGATTTCACAGAGTACACATTCAACTGCAAAGACCACACTCTTACGAGAGAGAGAGAGAGAGAGAGAGAGAGAGAGAGAGAGAGAGAGAGAGAGAGAGAGATGGCTAAAAGAGGAGTCATACTAATTAGTGGAAGCCTGAAGGCAAACCTGTAAGGGAGGAGGGGTGTTGAAGAGGGTGACATCACCCCAGTCTCTCTTTTGGATTCATTTCTCTCTTTCCTATTTTTTCCAGCCTGGGATAATACAGAGGTGCTAGACTGGGCCTCGTCTTCTGTTTGTGTGTGAGAGAAAGAGTGTGCGTAAAAAGAAAGACAGAGATAGAGCCACATTCACACAAGCTCACACCACCATCACACAGTCTGTTTGGGAGAAGCTCTGCCCTTGTTAGTGGTCATTACAGACTGATTGAGTGTTTGCTGTTTGGATTTGGAACACCAAGTGACCCCTGTTTTTTGTTTTATGCAATGTGTGAATAGGTTGTGTGTGTGTTTTTGTGTGTGTGTATTATGTGAAGAATCTTTCCAAACCATATCTAACCTTCAGCTGAAAAACTGTCAATATAAATATCTATATTGTGTGTGTGTGTGTGTGTGTGTGTGCATGCAATCTACAGCTGTGTATCAACGCGAAATAATTTGGCAGTGTTTTTGTTTACCTACATTGCAGTGAAGGAAGGCGCTCTCAGGTTAAAAGCTAAAGGCACCTGCTAATTCGGGCGCAAAGAAGTTAACAAGCTACATTCAAAACACACGTGCCCAGTGTCTGCGGCTAAGCACAGCAGCTTTAATTACTCATTAAAAGGAAGGAAGGAAAATAAATTCATTAACTGATTAGCGGAAATAAACAAACAGATAGCCTGCACATAACCGTAAACAGGATTTCATGGTGTGAATGCTAGTTAGCTTCCGAAAGAAATAAAGAGAGGTGTCTAACATCATGAGAAACTGATAATATACTGCACAATGCTAAAATATTTCATTTTAAGATAATGTAAACAAGGTCACTAGCTTTCTTTGCACTGCTCAGAATTGTTTTAAATAATTTAAAAATAAAGAATTTTATTGACCTTTCAAAAAAATGGATAAAAACAATTGTAATTACCAACACTACATCATTGCAACTAAATATATCGATTTGAACACTTTCTACCAATATACAGGTTTTCTATTCCAATAATGGAAATGAAATCTACATATTTTCAATCAGTAGAAACAAATAAATTATATTATTGCTGCAAGTCTGACAGAAAGTGAGTCAGGACACTGTTGGCTTTCAGTGTGCGACATTTGTTTGTTTGTTCTTCCCTCTTTAATGTTTGAAGATAACGGCTTCAAATTATAGAGGCTTATAAATAAGCACTTTGAGACATCTAAGAGAGCAGAAATGAGTTTGATATCACTATTTTATCATTTTTTTTGGAAATTGTATACAGTATGAATATATTGCTGTTGGTAGGCTAGGTTAAAAACAAAAAACATGAAAACTTCAACTCCCTGATTGTCTACTTTCAGATTCAATGTTGAACACAGACATTAAAACAGGTGCATTTTTAAAAAAAAAGAAAGTTCAATAAATCAAATACAATTTAAAATTTTAAAACTAACCTGAGATCTCTTAACTATTTCATTATTAATTCTATATTTAGTTCACTCACTCTCTCTCACTCATTTTCTACCGCTTATCCGAACTACCTCGGGTCACGGGGAGCCTGTGCCTATCTCAGGCGTCATCGGGCATCAAGGCAGGATTCTATATTTAGTTGGGGTTATATATTTATATATATAATCCTTTTTTAATCCTTATATCTAATTGTTTGTGTATAAATAGTTTCATTATATAAAATAATTTTCATTATGTTTCCTGGGCCTGAGAATAGAGTAGACAAAATGGTTAAAAAGTACAAGCATAGTCAACCCAGCTGAAAAGAAACATGGAGGTGTTTTCTTTTTTTACCAACATCACATGACATTCATATCACTCCATACAACAATGTTGAGCAGAAAAGCATCTTGGAATGTAGACCTTGAAGAGGATGGGCTAAACAGCAGAGGACTATAACGGGTTTGAGTATTAGTAAGATGAATCAGAAGCAAGTTCAAGTTCAAGAAGCTTTTATTGTCATTTCAACCATATACAGTATAGCTGACGCAGTACAGTGAAATGAAACAACGCTTCTCCAGGACCATGGTGCTACATAAAAGACACAGAGCTAAGGACTTAAGTCCTAGTCACATAAAGTGCAACGTGAGCAACCTAGTGCTAACAGTGTGAGAGAAAAGACAGGTCAAATAAGCAGAGAGCAACAGTAAACATACACAAATTTATGTAGTTAGAGGAGGTATTGAAATGTGGCGTGCAAATACAGCAATTGAGTGAGTGATTGATTTGTACAGTCCAGTGTAGTTCACACAGTTGGGTGTGAGTGTGTGTGTGTGTGTTCGGTATAGTTCAGTTCTTTTTGTGGAGGAGTCTGATGGCTTAAGGGAAAAATGATATAAGATGATAGAGAATAAGAATGATGCAGATGACAGAGTCAGAATTTGGTGTCAATGGTGTGAGTCCACAGAGTTTCTTAATACCAGTCAGCAATCATTTAAATGTTCCAGCCTTCCTAAGTATTATTGATGAACACTTGCACTGCCTGTATGGCCAAAATGTTCACTTCTTTTATTAGTTACATTGACAAATTATAATGCACCATGTCACAAATCACAAGCTAGAGCAAATCTTTATTTTGTGCCATACACTGGTATAACAATTAAAGCAATACTCTGTGTGGTTAAATTCAAAATCATATTCATTTGTGTAGCGCTTTTTACAATGGACATTGTCTCACAGCAGCTTTACAGAGCATAAGAAACATAGTACAGAACATTTAATATTATACAAAGATTATTAAACAAAAGATTAATATTAGACTTATATTTAAATGTGTTTGTATTTATCCCCAATGAGAAAGTCTGAGGTGATTGAGGCGACTGTGGCGAGGAAAAACTCCCTTAGACGGAAGAGGAAAAAACCTTGAGAGGAACCAAACTCAAAAGGGAAACTCATCCTCATTTGAGTGACACTGAAGGGTATGAATATAAATATACAGTTATACAGAGCTGAAAGTAAACAACAAAATTTGAAGAAAAAGAAGCATAAATGAAATGTAAGGCCACATGAGCCACTAGAACAGCTTCAGTGTGCATAAAATATTCTACATATCTCTGGAACTTCCAAAAGATATTCACTCAATTGGAGTTGGTGATAGAGAATTATTTAACACTTCACTCCAAATTCAGCCAATGGTGTTCAGTTTGGTTGAGAGCTCCTGAGTGTAAAGGACATAGCTTATGATTTGCGCTACGATTCTTACAGTTTTTTTAATCATACATTTACATCAGTCCATTCAGTGAGCCTTTATGTCCTTGTGTCATACATTGTGACCTTCCTCTAAGGGGGAAAGCAAAATGAATTGCTTTTGCTCGGCTGCAGGTCAACAACTGTGACTTTTATGAACTGAATAATTCAGATTTGAGATGATTTGAGTGTTTGCCGAATCTGACGTGTGTCCCTTGAGTGTTCACATATGTCCCTTTTTCTTAGTTCTAATCACAAATGCTGTATAAGTATATAAGAATATAATATAATAATCATTCAGCATTTCCTTTCCAACGTATACCCTTATTCACTTGGTTTATTATTAAAATTAACATTTTTAGCCAATTTATTTTACATAATTTGTTTTGATTATGAGACTTATGATTGCTTTGGTTTAATTATTTACAATTAGTTTAAAGATTTAGTTGAAATAAACATAATATATAGTCTCTCTCTCTCTCTCTCTCTCTCTCTCTCTCTCTCTCTCTCTCTCTCTCTCTCTCTCGCTCTCTCTCTCTCAGAAAGAACATGTGTCTCCCAGACATGTGTCACTTTCTCCCTTCCAGCTCTTCAGTTTCCCACTCCTACTAGTGAAAGAAATTGAGGTGGAAAGAATGAAAGAGAGCAAGAAAGATGGAGAGAAAGAGAGAGTGCTTGCATTTTCTCTGTGTCCAATACTCTCACCCTGTTTAAGAAAAGCCATTCTTAGAATGCAGACATTTGCTTCGAGATGGAACAGAAATAGCTAATCAGCAAAAGCAAAATGGCTCCAATTATAGGCAGGATTCGGGTGAACAAACACAATTTCCAGGCCATACTAATACTAATACTAATACTAATACTAATACTAATACTGATACAACAATATAACAACAACAACAACAACAATAATAATAATAATAATAATAATAATAATAATAATAATAATAATAATATCCCTTTTTTATTTATTGGCTTGTTTTTATTTGTTAAATAATGTTTTTAACTTTTGTATTTTAGATGTACTATTTTTCTTCCACCCAAACTTTATGCAATAAAACTAAATAGCTTTCCATCTTAATTTTAAGATCATTAATTTTACGATTATTTTATAAACGTGTGTTCATTTAGAGTTTTGCACCCTAACCAGAAATGTCAGAAGGAAATAAAATATTGCATATATTGAGTTTTGCAGAAAATTGATTTTATCTTATTGATCTTATTGTGTTTCATAACACTTCTGAGACAAAAATGAACGAATGAATGAATGAATGAATGAATGAATGAATGAATGAATGAATGAAAACAACCTGAGTCTGGAATTGACACAACCAGTCATGTACGTGGATTTTTGATTTGGTTAAAGAAAATGTGTGGCATTCCAAAAAAAAAAGAAAGAAAAAAAAGAAGGCCTGGTTCATTCAAGCGCCTTAAAATTAATGCTGGTCTCGCTGTGTGTGTGTGTGTGTGTGTGTGTGTGTGTGTGTGTGTGTGTGTGTGTCTGTGTGTGTGTGTGTGTGTGTGAGTGTGTGTGTGTGTGAGTATTGATCCTGTAGAGTTATTCTGCCGCCAGAGTTCATTAACCTCTGTGGTAATGACAAATCCTTTGTGGACAGCATGTCTCAGAGGGAGTGTGGAACTGCAACACTACTGGAATGCTCTTTAACACACACACACACACACACACACACACACACACACACACACACACACACACACACACACACACACAAACATAGGATTTTACCATGCTCTCCCATGTTTGTATATTTCAGCAGATCTGATTCTGGCTCGGGGGCACGGTGGCTTAGTGGTTAGCACGTTTGCCTCACACCTCCAGGGTCGGGGTTCGATTCCCGCCTCCACCTTGTGTGTGTGGAGTTTGCATGTTCTCCCCGTGCCTTGGGGGTTTCCTCCGGGTACTCCGGTTTCCTCCCCCGGTCCAAAGACATGCATGGTAGGTTGATTGGCATCTCTGGAAAATTGTCCCTAGTGTGTGATTGCGTGAGTGAATGAGAGTGTGTGTGTGCCCTGCGATGGGTTGGCGCTCCGTCCAGGGTGTATCCTGCCTTGATGCCCAATGACGCCTGAGATAGGCACGGGCTCCCCGTGACCCGAGGTAGTTCGGATAAGCGGTAGAAGATGAATGAATGAATGAATGATTCTGGCTCTGAGATTTCACTCTAGCATGGACGTTTTTCAAGCACAAGAAGAAAATTGCAATTCAATTTCCACTTCTCTTAAAGTGTGATCTAATATCTGTTAGAAATAAACCTCTCCCCAAAGAATCTATTTATAAATAAATACAGAATGAAGAATTCTGTCATTTTCCAAACCATAATAGTCAATGTGTCTTCCCATTACTAACACTGTCCTCATCTTCCTTCTCCTTCCCTCCATATCTATGAAGCAACTTCCTCCATAATTACCAGTTATTAATTTTAAATGAGTCCGCCGACGCACGGCACGGTTTTAATGCGGCCTGTTAATATCAGATCAGATGAGATTGGGAGAGGAGGATGATGGAGCGGATGTCTTTTTTTTCACCCTTCTGTCATTAAGGATACAGTGTCTGCTACACCTCCATGTGCATGTATTAATGCAAAGATGGGAAATGAATTGGTGGATTTTTCTCCTTCTTCCTTATCTCAATTAACAGAATAGCAGCATAAAAAAGTGGAGGCTCAAGCAGTTTTCCTTACATCAGGTCAAGTTTATTTAGAGAGATTGTTATGAGTATGACAAGCATAGGCTTGAGAGAACGAAGAGTCCAAACCTGTAGCATGGCAAGAAGCTCATGCAAAATAGTCTTTCTCACTCTCTCTCACGCATATACACACAGAGACAATCTCTCTCTCTCTCTCTCTCTCTCTCTCTCTCTCTCTCTCTCTCTCTCTCTCTCTCTCTATCAATCTCTCTCTCTCGTCTCACCCCTTTCAGTGGCTAAAGTGGCGCTTGTGGCAGCTGAAGTGTTGATGCCGATGTGCCGAAGCCTGCAATTCACCAATTTCACTGCTAATTAGCCTACAAAGCCAGCGCCTCCGGGGGGAGGAGAGGATGGAGGGCAGTATGGAGGGAGGGACCGCGGGGGGTCGGAGCTGGCACGGCTGAGACATATGGCACGCTACCAGAGACTGGATGGAGAAAATGGTGAGAGTGGGGTTATAGTAATGCTACATTCAGGGAATGAGGAGAAACAAGAAAGAGAAGAAAAGAGGGAAGACAGGAGAAACGGGAGGCAGTGAGAAAGAGGAACAGAAAATCATTTGCTTAGTAGAATGTGAGCTTGAATTCTGACATGTGGTAGAAAAATTGTGCCTGATTTCTAATTCATATAGGACAGAACAGTACTAATCAATCACAGGTGTCTGTAAGCTGATGTATGTGGAAGAGGACAGAACGCTCTTTACTCCAAATGTCCAGCTGTGATGCAGCATGAAAATATATATTTGGCATCAAATCGAATATTTGTGCTTCATGACATACTATAACGTGAGTAGTGGGTTCACAGCAAAAATCCAACAAAAAAAAATACACTTCAATTTCCTGAATGACGCATTTTTTCAACCTTAAAATAAAGTGTCGCATGTTGAACACTTTGTGCACTTAACACTTGCAGCTTTGCTTATATAGAGGAAAAGGGACAGGGCTACTAGGAGCTGGTTTTCAAGATGTCCAGTGAGACTCTGTTGGACAGGACATCTTATAAATCTTTTTTAAATCACACTCCTGCTAAATATTTTCCATATTTTAAAAATGTACTCTATTCTGATAAAGATATTGTTGTCATATTACGTGCATATACATATTCCATTCATTTTACAGTATAAAATTCCAATCAAATGCTTTCTGGAATGCGTAAACAAACTGTATGTAATACTCGACAGTAGCAGCAAGTTAGAACTGAAGGTACAAAAACAACTTGTCTGCACTTTCCTGTCAGTATTAAGCAATTAGTTAATATCTAAATATTAGCGTATGGACAATTGCATTAACACGGTATGCAATAAGCAGGAATATATGATACCGGCAAGAAAGCAAACTCTGGAAATCTGGCAGCCATGTTGATCATTGTGCATCTTATTTCCTACATTTATTATAATTATACCCTTTTAAAAAAGACACCATTCAACGATTGTGATTTTCATTCAAATAAATGTCACTTTTCCTGATTCACAACATATCATGATGTGTAACACAAATATCTGGGTTGGTAGGAAAAGAAATAAGAAATGACACAGACACATGTATTTCATTACAGACCACAATCTGAGAAATTAATGCTGTTTGAATAGGACTATGGTGTGTGTGTGTGTGTGTATGTGTGTGTGTGTGTGTGTGTGTGTGTGTGTGTGTGGGTGTGAGTGTGTGAGTGAGTGAATGTGTGAAAAGTTGGTAGAGTGGGGATGCCCCTTCATTGGGTACAGCTGCACCACATGCAGCCCTGGCACCTAACACCACTCCACCTGCCAGCACGCTGTGTAAAACACACACAAACACACACAAACACACACATGCAGCCTGGCATCTAGTAAGAGCCCTAATGCCATCTCTGCCATGCTGGCACCTGCCCTGCCACCTATCGCTAACAGCAACGGATTCCAGAGAGACTGAATCTTGGCACTTTGCCCATTGGAGAGCTGAGTTGGATATACTGCTCTCTCTATCAGTCTCGCCACCTCCCTCCTTCTACTGTATCTCTTCATCTTTCTTTTTTCCCTCTCTATTCTTTTGTTGTCTCTAAATCTTTACTTCTCTCTCCCTTACTTTCCACAGCATCTTCTGATTTCCATTCGCTCCTACCCTTCCATTTGTCTTCAGATTTCTTTCCTTCCTCTCCCACTCGCTTATTAGCTTTGTAGTGAATTAGTATTAGCATTAAGTCTATTAGCATTAGACTGAATGTCTGATGTAGAATGTCAGGACAAAAGCACTTCACTTTAACTGAAATGACGACTTCTAAGCAGTGCTTTATATGGAAATGATTAGCTATTTCGGCTTCCTCTGTCCCAGAAGAGCGAATGTTTTCGATAAAAAGGGTATGGTTGTTAACTGGCTTGGAAATCTCCATCTAGTAAATGAGCTAATACTAAAAAGAACTAAATGAAATATGTGCACAGGCACATATCTGAAGACAAAAATGTTCCTTTTTTCAACTCAGCAACTCTATCACCATAGCCTTAGAATCCTTTTGGCTAATACCATTGCCTTAATGGCAGTGTAAATGAGTCTGGACATTCTCGTCTGACTTCTGATCAACAAGCCATTTCTGCCACCACAACAGCTGCTCACTGGATATTTTTGGTTTACAGGATCATTTTGTGTTAAAGTTTATTATTATTATTCTATAACCGTCTATACAGATTTCATAGAAAGTGGCCGGTGAGTGTATAGTAATATGCAGTGTTGTATAAAGTACTAGAAAGCAATACTTGAGTAAAAGTACAAGTATTGTACTAGAAAAAGACTTTGGAAGAAGTGAAAGTTACCTTTTAGAATATTACTCAAGTAAAGGTCTTAAAGTATCTGATATTTACTGTACTTAAGTATCAAAAGTCATTTTCTGATATTTAATGTACTTAAGTATTTGAAGTAAAAGTAAAAAGTAAAATTTCAGTGATTTTTGGTAGGCATAAGAGGCACTTTATCCGATAGGAAGAATCTTTCATTTCAATCTACAGAAACATTTCTTGCAAATACGGCCACGTATAACGTTATCTTCTTCACCCTGTTCACCACTATCGTCGGGGTGGTCTTCTACGACAGGGGTGGCCAACCCGCGGATCCCGAGCCGCATGCGGCTCTTTGTCCGGTTTCATGCGGCTCTTACGTTCATATCGAAGTTTGTATTTGTGTCTTTTTAATATGTGTGTTCGCTTCGCTTGAGTTCAATATGCTATTTTCGTCAAACGCGCATGTGAGTGGGATGAAAATACCTCAAAGTTTCCCGGTAGGAGCAAAATCATTTGAGTAAACAATTTGTGTCAAGTTCACTCTCAAAATGGCAGGGGGTAAAAAGGTGATGTTCATGTGTGCCCATGTGTATAATGCGGCTCTTTGCGGTAACACAGTAAAAAATGTGGTTCTTGGTCTCTGACTGGTTGGACACCCCTGGTCTATGCTAACGGGAGGTCCTCCAGTAGGGGCTTTCATGGCGGTTTCAGTTGTGCTTCAGCCTTCTTTAGCAACATTACTCTGAAATAGAGCGTGCGGACGTGCCTAATGCAATCTAGGAGCAGTGATTCGCCAAACCTCCCTTACTACATATCCACATTTCTTCTGATTTTATTTTGTAGTAACGAGTAACGAAGATGATTAGTGGAAATATATCTCAGTAAAAGTATACATTTTATCTAGGAAATGTAGTGGAGTAAAAGTGAAAGTTGGCATAAATTTAAATAGCGAAGTTAAGTACAGATACGTGAAATTTCTACTTAAGTACAGTAACGAAGTATTTGTACTCCGTTACATTACAACACTGGTAATATGTTAACGTACACTTACAGCACTATTATATACATATAAACACCTGTAGACCCGAGTACATCGTTTTTACAGTTATTCAAACAGCCAATCATGAGGCAGCAGCACAAAGAAAAAAACATACAGAAACCAGTCAAGAGCTTTAGTTAATGTTCACATCAAACATCAGGTTTGGGAAAAATGTGATGTCTGTGACTAACCGTGACATGATTGTTGTTGCCAGATGGTCAGGCTTAATTATTTCATCTGGGAATTATACAGGTTTAACTGACCTGCATCTGTAGGCTTTTATACATTGCCACATAACTGCTCAGTTGGAAAAACTGCATAAATGAGTTGGTGTACAGATGTTCCTATTAAAATGGACAGGTATTATATATTGACTGGAGCACTGGGCACACTTAGTCCTTCATTCAAACAAGCATCATAGCAGTCTAAAGCAAAAAGCATGGGTTGTTCAAACTACAGGCACAACATACAGTCAATGACATGAAACACTACACTAAAACTGTGGAACCTTAGGCAAAGCTGCACATAGTTTCTCTATGCATAGTCCATTAGTAATGCTAACACTAGTTGCATTTCTTCAGCATATTGGCAAGAAAAAAAAGAAAATTGTTGAAGCTCAATAAACAGCAGGGAGGCAGCCAATTTATTTGTAACCATTTTTGTTTGCTTGCTAAAAAGGTTCAACGCTAAACAATATTAAAAGAAAGCTGTCCATTATGAACGAAGATCAGCTCATAGTGTCTTGGAAAACTGGATCATTATTATACTTTTTCCTTCAAAAGTTTTGAAGCTACAAAGCTCGGCTATACATTATCGATGTACTGTATAACAATCGACATTGTGAGCATTAAATAGGGAAAAACTTGCCAATGGTTCTATGGTGATGTGAAAGACCAGCCTATCTCCTAGCCTACACACACACGCACATACACAGAGCTTCCAACAAGGTCACAGCCATACATGACAAGATATTTGCATGTAACATGCAGCATTTGACAGCTGCCCTTATTCTTAGAGACAAAAGTGCTTTGTAGTCTCTATCTAAGGCTAAAAATACTGGTAGAAAGGAGAATCAAAACAGCACATCATTTTAAAGTAAAGAGGTAGGTCTTCATGGGAAAACAGCCAGTGAATCAGCTACTCAGCTGTCATTCCATCGCTTTGGTGCTCGTACTGAGAAGAGTCTTGATGCATGTGTCTAGGTTTTAGGTTTGTCCAGTCAAGCTATAAAAGACTTTGGGCCGTCTTCCAAGGCCGGTTCGAAGCCAATTATATTAGGGTGGGCTTGAACAAATAATAAGTGGTCAAGTAGTGATAGTGGCCCCAACACTTGATCCAGTTCTCCCATAACCAATATTTACAAAATTCCACAGACTCATAATGTGGATGCACTTGACCTAGCATTTTTTTCAAGCTGTGTTTTACAAATCTTTCCAAAAAAGCGTATTGAATTGAAAGTGGAGTGTGGTGAAAAACTAATCTGTACTGTAAGGGAGGAGTTTTGTGTGGGGCTGCTGCAGACATATCATTGCCATTGGCTGTAGGCTACCCACCCAATCAGAAGTTAAAAATCATGCTGATATTTTTTGTGTTATTTTTTCTTTTGGCTAAAATAATAACAAAAATGAATCTTTGATTGGGTGGGCAAGACCCAAATTCGTGTTGGCTAAGCCCACCCCTGCCCACTGCTGTCGCTGGTCCAGGAATAGGGGCTGGTCTATTTTTGGCTTTGTAGGTAAGGAACTGAAGGGGAATACATGAGGAGATTTGGAGGAGAATTTGGAGGGGTTGCATGGCATGCAGAGTAAGATCTTTCAGTGGGCAGTAATTTCTCAGTGGTTAAGGCTGTGGGTTATATTTCAGAAGGTCAGGAGTTCAACCTCCAACACCACCAAGCTATCACTGTTGGGCTCTTGAACAAGGCCCTTAAAACTTTCTGCTCCTGAGGTTGTGTGTCATTCTGATCTTGGCACATGTGAAAAAAAGTATTGGGAAATAGTTCACTACAAGTGAAAGTGATGCCACCAGCTTGGTTACATTTTTGCTAGTGAGGCAATGAATAAGTTGTTTTCAATATAATATAGCTTTACAGTTACAAGCTACACACATGGACAAAATTGATGGTACCCTTCCATTAAAAAAAGAAAAACCCACAATAGTGAAATAAAGACACATGCGAAGCTAATTACAGGACACACTTTAGTTTAACATGTCACTATGGTCAAATTATTTTTAATCTTTTCTAGGGGTACCATCATTGTTGTCCAAGCCAGTTTCATTATTATTTTTTTTTTTTCAAATGCTTCTTTTGAACCACAATTCGAAGGCAATGTCCGATTTTCATTAGTCAATTTTTATTTATTATTACTTTTAACAGTTTGAGTTATTTCAGTGAGTACTGTGGGTTTTTCTTTCTTTAATTGAAGGGTACCAACAAATTTTTCCACATGTGTACTTATTGTCTAAGCACAAATTGTCATGCTACAATGCTACATTTTTACATAACTGGTTGTTATTTTTGAAACAAACGAATGTGCAAATTACCAGTTTCCATTTTAAAGCAAGTCTAATACTTCCAATTAGAGTAGAATGTACATTACAGCTAATAACAGCATAAAGCTCCCTGGATATAAATGCATTGTGATACACCTACAGAGGATTAATTCTATTAGTGATAAAAAAAATAAAATAAAAAAAAAAACAACAACAACCAAGACTCTTAAACATATCTGGCCATGATTATAACTTACACAAACCAGAAATACTTTCAAGATTCAGAACTTTGCTCATCAACAATTTTATGGACACACATAAAGGTATGTGGCTTGTTATCTCCTTTTAGTTATTGTGGTTAGGTTATAAATACATCACAGTTGATTTTCTTCAGTTTGACAAGTTATCTCAGCTGTATTAAATCATGAGTAGCTTGAATCATGAAAAATTCAAATTGTAAAGCAACTTCAAATAATTTTTTATCATTATTATTTTATTTATTTTTAGTTCTCTGTTTTTTGTCTAGTATTTATTTTGTTGGAGCTATATTCTTGGTATTTTCTTTCATTCTTTTACATTTAAGCCTTTCCCCAAGAGTAATATACTATAAATGTATAAGTGTAAAGTAAGAGTGTACAAAAAATATGTATCACAAGAGACTGCAAAAAATCAGGGGCTGGTAAAAACCAGGAAAAAAAAAAAATAAAAGCCTGCCCCCCTGTATTCTACCTCATATGCATTCAACTCATCTAAGGCTGGCTGAGATCTACCTGCATTGTCCTTCTCTCTCTCTCTCTCTCTCTCTCTCTCTCTCTCTCTCTCTCTCTCTCTCTCTCTCTCTCTCTCTCTCTCTCACACTGCCTCTAGCAACAATCAGACAGAAATCATTTCTGTTCCGCTTTCATAGTCCAGCCACTGAATGAATATGAATGAAAAGGTAAATCTATCTGAAACTCTTCTCCTTTAAACAATCTGTTTCCCTCCCTTCTGTCCATCCCTCCCTCTCTCCATCTCTCTCTCTCTCCCTCTGTCTGGTGCGCTTTATTTATTCCTGGGCTCGAGCTGAATTTAATAAATATATGTAAATGTGTGCGGCGGAACATGACGAGGTGGTGCTTTGAGCACGGCTCAGATTGAGGCTGAGAGCTGACCCGAGGTTAATCATTTTTCACTTCCCTATCACATTCAATTCTGCTGCAGCAGCCACGGCCTACCTCTGTGTGTGTGTGTGTGCGTGCGTGTGTGTGCGAGTGTATGTGTGCGCATGTGCATGCAAGTGTGCTGGCTTCACTCATGTATTTGAGTCTGTGTATGTGTGTTTTTTTTTGCATGTTTACTTCATATGTCCTTTCTTTAATTCTACACATTAATGTGTCTGTGTCTATGTGTGTATATTAATAGTGAGGAAGTAAATTAGGTATTTTCAAGATGATGTAGATTGCCCAGTAACAACCTGTCTTAAATACTACAAATAATACTACAGCACCATGTTTTTTACATATCCAGATCAAAACTGATCTTTGAATCAAACAAATATTATTACAAAAAATATTTTAAAGCGATAAGAACCAAGTGTAGTACTAATTGTGGGGGCACATTTAAAGAGCACCTCAGCTTGCACTGATCTTTCTGGAGAATTACAGGATCATGTAACAGCTACAGAAGATAAAAACAAGACTATTGTATATCTATTAATCAATGTTTATAAGTGTGAAGGTATAAGGTTAGTTAAAGGTGGCCATATAAAGGTGGGTGGCTTGTTAACATTTTTTTGTTACGGTTGTTAAATTCCCAAGCTGGTTAAATTATTAGAGTGGATCAGGAATGATAGCATTCAGGTACGGTTTAGCCTTATCCATAGTGCAGACAATTCCCAAACATAGCTCTTTCATTTAAGGTTATATGGTTTAATAACCTAGTATTAACTAGTTTTTCCCTTTTCTGGCACATAGGTTGTGGAATAATCAGGGGATTGTGGGATGTGCGATCAGCAGAGTCCTAAAATCCTTCCTGAAATACATACAGTAGGCTTAAGCAATTTCCTAATGCTGTAAATGTTAATGCAAAGGTTAATGTACACTAGAAAGATATTTCCAAAAACTATTTCCAGAGTAGTGGTGTGAGCCTTTGGTGTGCCCTTTGATATGTTTATTTATTTATTTATTTATTTATTTATTTATTTATTTATTTATGCATGCATGAATGAATGAATGAATTTATGTATTTATTATTGTTGCCATTAAGTAATGTTAACGTCTTCATACGAAAATGCATAAATCATATATTGTACAGTAAAGTAAATTTAGCCCATTTCTTTGTCTGTGTGTATATGTATGTGTGTTTAATTAGTATAAATGTGTGTTCCTGTGCTTGAATGGATGTGTGCTGGCCTTGCAAACAACAAGCCATGTGCGTTGGTGTGCATTCTAGGCATGTGTTTATTCTTTGTTGGCATTATGTATGTGTGTGTGTGTGTGTGTGTGTGTGTGTGTGTGTGTGTACTGTATGTGTGTGTGTGCTTCTAAGTTCTGTGTGTTAGCAGCAAGTAGGTGTATAGCACTCTGTGTATTCATTTCTATTAGACTGATACAGTCACACTTATTTAACTCTTCACCAATGAATCGTTTGCAGTACAGAAATCGAGACAATTTAATCACCCTATGACCCACTGACCTTCACTACACACACTCACACTGCCTCTTATCTTGTGAAAATCTTTAGCATTCTTTTTCATAATATCCAACCAATTTCAAGTCTTTTTGATGCAGGATGAATGAGTAGCATTTTACACATAGGCAAGTTCATTCTCTATATTGTTTTAGCCTTCTCTTTTACACTTTCTAGACTTAATCGCAGCACACTTTCTTTGATTACACTCTTTCACTGGTAGTGAAGCTCATGTGCAAAGAGACATCCTTTTATTCTGTTGTATCTTCCATCATCGATTTCAGACTTGCATGTTCAAGCTTTACAAAATGCTTTTCGGGTAATGCTTTGAAAATGCCGTTGACAAATATGACCATGTGAAACTAAATTATTATCCTTTGAATAAGCATCTTAATAAAGCTGGACTTGAAGATGTACTCTGATGGATTAAAAAAAACTTTCCCATAATGCTTTGCTCCAATTCATCTGTGTATTTGAATGAAATCAGGTTTCTGGTATCTTCTCATATGCAGAGATTCTCTTGGAAGAAATAAACTTTGATGCTTTAATTTAAGAAGGAATTCATGGGTTTTGACCTTCCTTCAAAAAGAAAATCTAAATAAATTATCTAAAATGAGAAGAATGGACTATGAAAATATGGGCAGAAAAATGATAATCTGCCTAATGCGAATACTGGGAATACTGGGAAACACCTCACAACCGCCAGAGTATAGAAACTCATTGGGGTTATATGGGGAGAGGAAGGCAGATGGGGCAGTATAACTACTAAATATGGATCTAAAAATGGCAATCATATACAAAATATGGTTGACAACCACCTTAACTGTTGTGCAACCATTAAATAACTAAAAATATGGATCTATAAATGCCATACAGGAACCGAAATTGGATATACAAGTACACAATACAGATCCACAAGTAGCAGACAGCACTATACTAGGAAATATGAGCCATCACCTAACAAAATCCATACTACAACCACAACCACTTAATGGAGGTAATAGCGGAAGAGTCTAAAGCTATAGTTAACTGTCAAAGAATGAAAAGGCAAAAGACTAAAAACTGAATATTGGAAAACTACTATTAAATGTGGGCCTATGACCGATAAAATGGCCTCTGAGTTAATTGTGCCTATAAGTATATAATAAGGGACCATAAATGAGAATACGCAACAAAAACTGGCAAATAATGAATATAGATCATTAAAGGGTAATGATACAGTTATCTAACAAAAATAACACAAAGCTTGTCTTGTATGCACAGTTTCTCCACAAGAGAAAGAAAAGATCAAAAGTCACAACAAGGAGCACAGAAAAGGCCAAAGGTCACACAGATGTTCCTCATCATCATAGGTTCCTGCAGCAGCAGCACCATCTGTGGATCAAGTCCAGGACTACAGGATTACATGCAGGTACACACGCTATGGAGAAGCACCACCTTTACTAATGCATTTTAGACACTCAGATCTTTAACCTCATACTTTTAAACAACTTTTAAACTTAAATGACAGTATTTGCTATATAGCAAAACAAACGAAAAAACTACAGTTGGGTCTAAAATTCTCAATCCATTTCCAAGACTTGTTTTTACTTCATCAGTTATAAAACTAACCCAAAGTGCAAAAGCTTCATGAGTCAAGATTATTGGAATGTCCTGTTCATAGAGTATTTACTTCATTTTGACAGTAACACATTATAGTAACACTTTATTAGGAACACTATATTAATACTGACTAGTACATGTTGTCCGCTGTACATGAGACTCTTTCCCGCTTAACGTGATTATGAAGAGTGGTTTAAAGATCAGGAGATTTTGTATTACTCAAACCAGCCCTTTTAACAACAACCATACTTTCCTCATTTTGATGTGAACCTTTATTGAAGCTCTTGTCCTGCATGATTTGATACATTGCTCTGAAGCTACATGATTAACCGACTGGATAACTGCACAGTTGATCAGGTGTACAGATGTTCCTAATAAAGTTTCTATATTAATAATTATTGATTCTGCTCCACTGACTTAATTGGCATTGTGCCCAATGTGCTCTGCATTTTCATCCCTAACACTGTCTGTAAATAAGTGCACCATTGCAATGAACTGATATTAACACTGAATAAAGACATATTGTTTTTGTAAAATAAATAAAATTGTTATAGTGGCTAATAAATAAAATAATAGTGTATTCGTGTAAAATAAAAACAGTTCTTTGTAGTGGACCCAGACTTCTATGACTATATAACTTGACTCAGTGCATCAGTGCATATAAACTTATATGCACTGAGTGTGCTCAGTGCATATAAACTTTCACAATGGAATTTTAAGTTTTATATTTCCCCTGACTCGAAGTCTTACACACACACACTCCTGCATGCACTGGCTTGTCTGTACCCACCCAACTGCTTTAAGTTCTAATCAAACATCATTTAGGTTCCATCTCAGCCCCGTTCCCGCGGGAACTGCCACCCCAGCGACGGTCGCCAGGCAACTGGGCTCTCATTTCTGAAGTGTCGCTTTGCATTATTGTCTTCACACTCTCTGGTGATAGTTTTGATCCTACTCTCTCTCTCTCTCTCTCTCTCTCTCTCACACACACACACACACACACACTCTCACAGATGTGAAATACACTGTAAGTTAATTTACACACAACAAAACTGCTAAGCTTTCCAAAACAGAGTTAATTACAGACCATTGATAAGTATATCCACACCACTATACAATCATATATGCATAAAGAATTTCCAGGACAGACAAATATATACAGCTCATACGTAATCACACAGAACATTTAAACAGCTAAATAAATTGAGGGCATAAATTCTCTCTCTCTCTCATTCACTCTCACACACACACACACACACACACACACACACACACACACACACACACACACACACACACAGAAATCAGTATACATGAATGCAGCCCCTGAAATACACACACTGCACTTGACTGCTCTCTTTGAAGTTACAACCAAAGAGAGCTATTCATTATCCCGGTAATATATCAACATCTTATATTAAAACCCATGTAATGGTGGCCACTTAAATAAACATACAATGCTTAACAATAGCTGTTTGTGAAGATTTCAGTTTCCCAAAGGCCCTGTAAAGAAAAAGGACAGATGGATATACCAACAGCAAAAAGACGAAAACTACACAACAGTTTAAAATGAAGTGTTATGCTTGTTTATAGAAATAAGCAGGATATATAATCAAAAGGAAAGCGACCACCTATCATTGCAGAGAGGCCCTGAGTTTGAAACCTGACTTTGCCATGGCTATCCATGATCCCTGTGTGCAAAGGATGTGTTCTTCTTTCTCCCCGTCAATCAAAGTGATACTAGTAAACGTGCATTTATGTATGTATTAATCTAACCACAATGGATTAAGCTGGGCTTTATCAAAAAGTGTGTTAAGTCCCTGAGAATCCCTGTTTGGAAAGTTAACTTCTTGGCTAGAATGCTTATTTGTATTTGGATGCACCTCTGTCATTTTATAGACAGTATACTAGCCACTGCTGACCATGGGGGCAGAGCTTCATGAATTTTTTTAAATCACATTTTCTTATTTTGACACAGATGAACATCAGTATTACCAAACGATGACTGTTATGACTTTAATATGTTCTCTGTGACTCTGTTTTTATGTTTCTTTTCAGCATCAGAAGCAGAAACATCTTTACTGTCATGCCAATAAAACTAATTAGAGTTAAACTGAGTTGCCCTAAAACATAATTAGGTAGTAAGATGGTAACATGATCGAGACCTGGATTAAATCACATGAGCAGACGTTACAGAATGTGAGTGTGTACAGACGCGGTGTGGAACAGAGGTCGTTTTGGTATAGGTGTGGTTTCACTTGGCAATATTCAAAATGAACATCCACCAAGCAGTGATAGAAACAAGTTCACACACACATTCACAAGCCTACATGTGTTAATTTGGAGGAGCTTAACGTGCATGAACGCGCTGGGTAATCCAGGAAGAATCTTAGCACCTTTGAACACTGGAAATATCTAAAATCAGCCCTAGATGACTTCTCTTAAAGGATTAATTTGACTTTGAATTTACAGAGAAAAGAAAGAAATGCAACGCAATACAACAAAGTCTTTTGGTCATGAGAACATGTTGACGAATGGCAGAACTAATTTTTTGTGTTGGTGCTACAGTTTGTATGCAGTCATGTGTCTGTGGTTGTGTGTGGGTGTGATTGTACACTGTGTGTTTGTGTGTCCTGGTGCTAGGAGCGACATACACTCTGAATGCATTAGCTAGCACACGTGTGTTAGCCTAACAGGCCGGCGTGAGGTGCGAACACGTTTGAGGAGCCTCACGCAATTACCCGCAATAAACCCGATGCCGCAGCTGTTCATTTCTTAGGCCTCTGGGAAAAAAGTGTTAGATTTACCACTTCCATGTCTAGCTGTCGATTCTTATCCCTAAGAGGTTCCACTTTTTTTCTTCTCCTTCTTTTATAGTACAGTTTGCAGATTTGTTAGAGTGGTGCCTAAAAGCTGGGCGGTGGGTATTCGAGACACTAGAGTACTCAATACAAAAAAAATTATTCATTTAGCTACACATGTGGACAAATTTGTTGGTACCCTTCAATTAAAGAAAGAAAAACCCACAGTACTCACTGAAATAACTTAAACTGTCAAAAGTAATAATAAATAAAAATTGACTAATGAAAATCGGACATTGCTTTTGAATTGTGGTTCAACAGAAGCATTTGAAAAAAAAAATAATAATGAAACTGGTTTGGACAACAATGATGATACCCCTAGAAAAGATTAAAAATAATTTGACCATAGGGACATGTTAAACTAAAGTGTGTCCTGTAATTAGCTTTGCATGTGTCATTATTTCACTATTGTGGGTTTTTCTTTTTTTAATGGAAGGGTACCATCAATTTTGTCCATGTGTGTATTTTAAACAAATAGCTCTATTCAACTTCCTTCTGCATCCCACTGACCGCCACAGGGACATTCTACTGGTTGTCTCCTGTGATGTTAGGCATATGTCTAAAACATTAGTAAAATATGTTATAATATATCTATGCCTTTTTAAGGACTTCTGAAGATTAGGGAAGCAACCTAACAGGGCATCTGCTTGAGAGATAGATAGATAGATAGATAGATAGATAGATAGATAGATAGATAGATAGATAGATAGATAGATAGAAGGATAGATGGATGATAGATACTTTATTAATCCCCATGGGGAAATTGTTTGCTTGAGTAGCCGAACATAGCCATACTATACAAAGGATGAAAGATATAGAAATAAAGTGGTAGAAATATAGAAATATAGAAATAAACAAAATTTACTCCATACAAAAACTACGAAAAATATACACCAAAAATATATAGTACAGTAGAGGTGTCTATGGGGACGCAACAGAAAGGTCATCCAAGAAAGATTTTAATTGACAAGCAGTCAAATACACAACCATTGAGCACATTTATCCTCACAAACGTGTGAATAGAATAGAAGCCTTGATTTTGTCACATATACATTACAGCACAGTGAACATCTTTCTTCGCATATCCCAATTTTGGTGGTTTGAGTCAGAGCGCAGAGTCAGGCATGATACAGCGCCCGTGGAGCAGTGAGGGTTAAGGGCTTTGCTCAAGGGCCAAACAGTGGCAGCTTGGCAGTGCAGGGGCTTGAACCCCGATCTACAGTCCAGAGCCTTAGCCACTTGAGCCACCACTGGCACTGCTTGATGCATTTACAGCATCCTTAGTAAGTGCCTGGTCAGGTTGTGAGTTCAAATCCCAAAGTGGCTTTGAGACAATATTTGAAATCTTTAAAAGTACTCTACAAGTAATAGTGAACTTAATTATTTGTTTGCATTTCAGTGTTTCCTTGGGAAAAAGAAAACGGTCAAAGATTTACAGTAAACATTTGTGATGTATCTATACAATTTAGCACAATGCAGGAAACACATACAGGGACTTGTGCAGATGGGCAAAAGTGCATGCTGTGTGTACAGAAGGTGCAAACATATGTTGTTTGTCAAAGTCAGCATACACGTCTGAGAGCTCCAGTGGCTGAGCAACACCCGTGTGTTAATAATCCTTAAATACTATCTAAGATGTGACACAGTGAATCTCCGACAATGGGTCAGAGAAAGGCCAAACTGTGATTAGCTCCAAATGATTAGCTCCATGCAGCCCACGCTTTTTTCTGTACATGCCTCCCTATGTTATCCAGTTTTTGCAGAAAATTAGAATGCCTTTCATGTCACTGTTTTCTCATTAGCGCCGACATAAAATATTGTATTGTTTCAGGAGCTAAATCATTTTCTATGGTTTTAATCTTAATTCCTGTCAGACGTGGAAAATATATCTCTCCCTATCAAACAAATGCATATATACACCAATATTTACAGAGAAGGATCATCCATCTCTTAAAAATAAAGGACTTAAATGGTTCTTTGTTCTTTGTCAGTGTTTATGGTTCTAAGAGGAACCTTTAACAAACATAGAACCTTTCTATTGTATATAAGGTTCTCTATAGTGAAAAAAGGTTCTTTAGACTATAAAAGGGATTTTTCCCTGTGACCGTCACGTCAGTCTTGCTAATTAGGAATAGATGTTACAGATAAATATTAATTTAATTTTATTTAAGTCGCTACCTGCTTCTGTAAAGCTGCATAGAGACAATATCCATTGTTAAAAGCGCTATACAAATAAATTGAATTGATTTTAAACTGAATTGAAAATGTTTCAAATAAATAGAAATAACGGTTCTTTTAAGAACCAATTTCTTAAAGGTTATTTTTGTTGTTCCTGATCTTTATTTTTAAGAGTATAGATACATTCTGCTACCATAATACTGGATTACTGGAATATCACTAATGAAAATGCTACCACCTTTAACAGCATTTAAATGTTGACATTCATGTAGAACAAAAATATTTCCATAAGATATTGAAACTGATGATTATCTCTAGTCTGATATAATCTTTTCTTTTTTTTTTTTTTTTTACAAAGCCTAGGTGCTTTTTTCTTCAGAAATTAATTTGCATTCTGTAAATGAAAGAAACGTCTATTTCCTAAAATATTTTTTTGCTTGTAGAAAAAAAATTAAGTTAAAAAAAAAAAACGTGTCAAAAATTTCCCTTCATTCCTAATTTTTGATTGAATGAATTTTGACATAAATTATGACATATTTGACATAAATGATCACATACATCTCCAAAATCTAATCTTATTTCTGTATCTGCTAAAAATCTGATAAAACAAACCTGGGCAAAAAATATTACCTGGGCATTACTCAAATGACTCGAACTCTAGCGTAATATAACATCAATGGGCTGTTTATTCCTGTCAGAAATATCAAATATAATTCAAGTCAAATATAATCTAAATCTATCAAACAGCATGTTTTATCTTGGGGGGGAAAAGGTGATATGTTGATAACAGGATTGATAACAATGCATTTATCTGGTGAAAACAGACAACAATTTGAAATTTACCTCAGGAGAATTTCTTACTAAGTGTGCAGTGCTTCTACAGATAGACAGGGAAGTATAACAGATATAATAGGACTAATGGGAAGCTTTAAAACAATGTGATTGGTTGAGTAATGTAACCCTGCAGAACCCTGCTGTTTCTTCACTCGTCCTGGCCCTCGAAGGTTAATGCTGCAGGCTGGAGGGGACATAAATAGGCGATGTGAGCGACTTTTAATTAAATAAGCACTCCTTAAACACTCTCCTGGGCAGCACGGCTTTTGTTTGAGGATGATTGATTGAGTGCTATCTCTTTAGGCTGGGCCATTTGTTTCTTCACTCCTTTCGTCTCATTCTCTCTCTCTCTCTTTCTCTCTCTCTCTCTCTCTCTCTCTCTCTCTCTCTCTCTCTCTCTCCATCTCGTTTATGAGGGCTGTATTTCTCCTCAACCCTGACGCAGTAACGAGCCTTGAGGCCACGCCCCCTCCTTTTTCTCCCAGGGTGATGCAGGGCAGAGTGCCCTGTTTTAAATGTGAACTCAATCTTCTGCTTGCCCACACCATTGGAACTGGGTGTATTTAATTTTTTCAGAGAGGTCAAAAGAAATGATGAAATGTTAAAATGATTTTATTTTGCTTCATGGAGCTGACAGAGGTATGACAACTGCTGTATTTTAACTTCTTGAGCGTCTGAGTCACGGGTCGAACTTTTCATAAAACATTAAACAATAAACAATTTAAAAAAGACCAAAGATGTTTGTCAAGCAGCTGATTTTTTTTTTCTTTCCTCCTTTTACAGTCACTCATTCTCACATTCCCACCTACTCTACCTTATCTTTCGTCCTCTTTTTAAAAACGTTCATGAAAATGTTTCCCTCATTCCGTTCTCCAGCCCACATTTCTCCTTCCTCACATAAATCTTTTTTTGTCTTGCTAGCCTTGCTTGCTCATTAATTTTTTTCACTTCGCTCCCTCTCTCTCTCTTCTGTCCTCTCTCAAGTGACGTCCTGATAAGGTCTGATGATTTCTAGCTATGTGAGCTACGACAGTAAGGGACTTCCTCTGTGCCATAGCTTAACCGCTCATCACTACCAGAGGGGATTTTAGGAATTCAGATGACAATCCTCTTTCTTTTCTCTTCCTTTTTTTTTTTTGTAAAAACAACCTAAGATTAAGTCTCTCATCCTGTGGTTTGACAGTCTCAGGAAAGACAAAAAGTTTCAGAGAGATTAAGATGCAGACAAGCACAGCAGAGAAAGTCTATCAGTCTGAGACAATATCAAACACAAAACACTTCACCTGGTGTATCTTCATCATCCCTGTCCTTTTCTTCCATATTCTGTGGTTACTCTGGCACTGTACTGTATATCTAGCACCTCTTGTGTACATCTAAACTGATGTTGTGTCCTGCTGAGTTATAAAACTTTTACCCCTACAAATATTCAAGAAGAAATATTACGTATTTTATATAGAGCCGGGGATGTAAACTTCTGATCAGTTGCCTTGCAGAAGCTACAGTACATAACATATATACATGTTTCCCAGATGACAGAATAATAACAATGTACACTGATAACCCTGTTCAAAAGTTTACACGCCCCCTGCTCTTAGTGTATTATGTTGTCTTCTTGAGAATCCGTGAATGTTTGGACCATTTTAATAGTTTGATCTGAGTGTCTGAGTTTATCAGTTGTCCTTAGTGTAAAAAGATGGATCTCAAAATCATATAGCCTCTGATGGAAAGGGGTCATATATGCAGGAAAGATAAAAGAGGTCAAAAATGCTGGAAAAGCAGAATGTGTAGTGGAATAAATGTATCTGAAAAAGTTTATTCAGGGATATAATAATAAATAAATAATAATAAATAAATAAATAAACAATCCCTCAATTTTTTATTTTAATTATTAATATTTTGTTAGTAAATTTGTGATCTCAACTCTATTTCTG
>NC_083476.1:6802541-6912541 GCF_030014155.1 Tachysurus vachellii | reverse complement strand
ATTTGTTCATGTGTTTTCGGATTTGTTAATTTGTTTTCGGATTTGTTAATGTGTTTTTGGATTTGTTCATGTGTTTTCGGATTTGTTAATTTGTTTTTGGATTTGTTCATGTGTTTTCGGATTTGTTACTTTGTTTTCGGATTTGTTCATGTGTTTTCGGATTTGTTAATGTGTTTTCGGATTTGTTAATGTGTTTTGCACTTCTCGGCCACCGTAGGTATTACTTCTATTACTACTGGTATTACTACTACTACTACTGGTATTACTACTATTACTACTGGTATTACTACTGCTGGTGTTACTACTACTGCTGGTATTACTACTATTACTACTGGTATTAATACTATTTCTACTGGTATTATTACTACTGGTTTTACTACTCCTACTACTACTACTATTACTACTACTACTACGACTACTACTACTACTACTATTACAACCACTGTTACTACCACCACCTTTGACTTTATGCATAAACTCATGTCTACACTTCTACATAAAAATCTCTATGGGTATAAGTCGATACATAATAGTCTTACACACACATACACAAACACACACACACACTCTCAGAGGTGCTTCACATGAAAGTCCACTGTATCCTTGTGATAGCATCTTGATCCAGCCATAATTTTGATTCATTTTTCTTTTGTTGAAGGCAAAAAAAAATTATATTAAATTAATAAATAGAACTAGAATTATGAGACAGTTTAGCAGAAAATTTCCGGATGTATGGAAACTTTTGGGACACTCTGTAGAACATAGCTGAATATAGTCTGACTAACTGTGACTCTTAATAATCCAGCCATAGTGTTTAATAAGCCACAGCGTCTGATGGTGCCACGGTCAAGGTCAAAGGTCACCATCGGTGTGTTCAGAATCCGGTGAGGTGTGACCTTGCATTGAGCCTGCTGCTTAATTAGTGGCCTAATTGTCTGAACACGTGCCAACACTGATGATGCCACACTTAGCCGTGAGTTGAAGAAACACTCTAAACACAGGTACTTACTGAAATATGTAAAAGTTAAGTATATTAGATCATGTTATTTTTTTTTATTTTTTTATTTGCTAGGCTTTAGTGGTATATAGTTATAAAATATTTTCACAGTTAAATGAATAATAAAATCAGATCAGAATCTAATTATTTATATAATAATAATAATAATAATAATAATAATAATAATAATAATAATAATAATAATAATAACAATAATAATAATAATCAGGTAATCAATGCCTAAGTACATACTGTAATGTGGTGTATGGTTTAAATGAATTCTTTTAAAGTAAATAAACTTTAAATGAATAAAAATGAATAGAAAAAGAAACTACCTAATACATACTGTCATTCAGGAAAAATGCTCATAAGTACCAAAAAAAAATCTTTACTTCCTGTATTTCACCCAAACCAAATTTATTCAATTAATTTTATTTGTATTGTGATTTTAACAATGGATATTTTCTCAAAGCATCTTTACAGAACATAAGAAATATAATACAAAATGTTTATTAGACAAAGATTAATATTACACAAATGTTCAAGATTAATATTAGACTTACGTTTAAACGTGTTTTTGTTTATTCCCAATGAGTAAGTCTGAGGTGACTGAGGTGACTGTGGGAGAGGAAGAAACCTTGAGAGGAACCAGACTCAAAAGGGAACCTCATCCTCATTTGGGTGACACTGGAGGGTGTGATTATAAATTGTTATAAACACCTGAGAGTGTTATTATGAATAATGTCCTTTCTACAGTCATATACAGTCCAACAATTGCGTATTGATTAGAGGTTGTCCAAATGAAATACATAACTTACACCTACATAGTTCTATTAACTGCATAAATAAATAAGTAAATAAATAAATAATCTGAATAATATGAAGGCATGAGCAATCATTGGATCAATTACATACTTTTAGTCTCTAGGATTCGTGTGACGAGTGAGTGAGAGAGCAAGAGAGAGAGAGAGAGAGAGAGAGAGAGAGAGAGAGAGAGAGAGAGAGAGAGAAAGCAGAATTTAAAAAAAAGAGAGAAATTGAAATTGGGGTTAATCGAATGGAATCATATGAACCTGACACGTGTAGATTTATGCCATGTCATCAACATTGCTCTGGCAGAGAGGAAGCCATATTAGATTACAGGATGCAAGAAATGAGTTCTTCTCACAGCAGACTGAAAGAAATACCATTTCTAAATGGAAGAAAGGATTCTGATGACAATTTTTCCTAAACATTCGTGTTCCATTGCGAGCGTTCTCTAATACGACAAACACAGTGAGGACGAGAGAGAGGACAGCTGAGGAGAGTGAGACAGGATGAGTAAATGAGGAAGGGGAGAACAGAGATGTGGAGGGAGGAGGGGAGAGAAAGAGAGCTAGATTGAGAGCGAGTGTCTGAGCTCACTGTGGAAGCAGTTAATATAGGTTTGGTGATAAGGGCGCGCAGACAAACATTGACAAAATCAGCCATTCTGGTGCGAAGCCTGAGCTGCCAATCAAAGTGAGGGACGAGCTGGCAATCAGCACTTTTGCTCTGATAAGGACGCTGCATCTGGAGAGAGAGAGAGAGAGAGAGAGAGAGAGAGAGAGAGAGAGAGAGAGAGAGAGAGAGAGAGAGAGAGAGAGTGAACGTGAGAGAGAGAGTGAACGTGAGAGTGAAAAGAAGAGAAAAGGGAGGAAAGGATAAAGAAACAGAGAAGGCATCAGATGAATTTAGAAACAGGGGGTGTAGAAGGAGGACAGAAGGGAAGGAGATAATAATGAGAAAGAAAAGGAAAAAGAGATAAAGTAATAGCTGAGAGAAAGAGAAAAACAGAATGATTGTAGAAGTGAAAAGAAATGTAAATGGGTGCATGAAGAGAGAAAGGAAAAGGAGGAAAGAAAGGGAGAGTGAGGGAGAGAGCTGGAGAGAACAGTGCCATATGTTCTCCATTGTGCTCAGTACTTTAGGGTGGAGGGGAAAAAAGATTTTAAATGGAGAAATCTAGCTCTCACCTAGTGAGGAAAGAAAAATGTGATTAGTTGCTAACAGATGTTCCTCGCTGTTGGCCCGAGACACCTGAATACCCTCGTACATCCTTACCTATGAGGGGCTGAGGTGAGTGCGCGTGAAATTCAGCCTCAACAGGGCCATGCATGCTAAAAACACGAGGGTGAGTGTGTGTGTGTGTGTGTGTGTGTGTGTGTGTGTATGTGTGTGTGTGTGTGTGTGTGTGTGTGTGTGTGTTGGGGGGTGGCAGCAGGTGGGTGAGGAAGAAGAGGTGTGAGATCATATTAATGAAAATAACACATCTCTCGGCCTTGAGGCCTGGGGGCATGTAAAGAACGTGGCTTAAGGAGGAGGGAGAGAAAGACAGGGAGTGACATGTGAATAGCAATCTGAGGTGATCTTAATGCTCAGGTTAGGAGCCAAAAAACTGTCTGTGATTAGCATTTCACCATACAAATACAGAAAATACATGCAAATATTTTAGTGAAGGTGTGTGTAGGTCAAACCTGACATCATTTACCAAAAAGTGTTCACAGCATAGCTGATTTATTGTTATGTGGCACACAGAAAACTCAATGAAAGGCAAAGCTGACAAGCCGAAAATGACAAAAGGATGACTAACGGATGAAAGCGTGTAAAGTGTATCGTGTGCTAAATCTTCTAGTAAGCCAACAATCCATTGCAGCCGGTCAGCTCCTGTAGAAACATTCACATCCAGTTTCTCCAGGATTTTACAGTTTTGCAATTGCAGAAATCAATGCAAGATCAATGTGAACTCGCATTCAGCCAAAGAGCTTTTCGATTCATGTGGGCCAAACATATGTACAACTAACACAGAGAGTAATTACATATGTGTCTTCACTAGGTAGGAGCTCATGGTAAAAATCCTATACTTGTTTTATAGGATGCCATTACATTAGTCTTAATTGAATGCTTAGTTTTTTTTCACAATGGAGTTTCACAATATTTTCAGTAAATTTTTGGGAGTAACTGAAATTAATGTGATATAAAGTTATAATTTACTGTGTACTGTGTAGTGTACTTAATTCTGTGCAACATTTCTGGAGAATCTTAATTTCACTGTGTACTGTGCCAGTTATAAGTGGCTTAACTGACAATAAAAGCTTCCTAACTTGGCATGAGTTCAGTGTAATCCATAGATAGTTGAGGATTACAGTACATTTATGAATCTCCTTATGTGGAACTTTCCAAATTTTATTAATTTTTTTGGTATATGAATGGTCTCTGAACTAAACGGATACCGCATTTTAGTCATAAACGCACCTCTGATTAATTTTCACATTCATTTGCATTCGGTTGGATGAACAAGACTTATTGTGTGTTGCTGTACAAGTACTACAACATAGTGGCTGTGTGTTTTTAAGAAAGCACACAGCACTTGGCTCTGTTTCAGCTCTGTTATGAAAAGAAACATCACAACACACCTTTTTGGCCCTGAACAAGAACATGTTCCTTATTCTTCCCTATTCTCAAATGTTTATAAAGCCTTGTGCAGCATAGAAACACTGGCTGAAATGTAAGTAATGACACAACGCAAGACCTTGAGATCTCCTTGGCTTAAAACAGGAAACTCAACTCAGAATTCTATAGATGCTCAAGGTCAGGTTGAATCAAGATTGATGCTCTTGTGATTGTTCAGACAACTTTTCACTTCTCTGTTTCTGAATGTATGGACTGAATGTATAAATGCTGGGTGCATAGCTCTTTCACCAGAGACCAAATTCGTGCCTGTTTTGACGTGTCCATGTACAGAATTTAATTTCTTTGTCATGTCAAAAACTCCACAGTGGTGATTAATGGCTCGTATGAAAGCAGACTCTCTGGGATTTAAAAGAATGTGTACTTTTTACGTATTTCTACATATAAAAACTGGTATAAAACAAATTGGTTATTTAAAATGCATCTATCTTCAAAGTAAATGGTGATATCAAACCCTTTTCTGTGCTCTGTCATGCCCACAGTGCTTCATAAACGTGTAAAATTTGAAGTTGTTATCTTGAACCACTATATTTCTGGGTAAGGTTATCCATACAGAGAGGAAAAAACTCTGAAATGTCTCACACTGAAAGCAGAAGGTGTCCTTACTCGTTTTATATCAGACTTGTGGCGATATACGAATTTATTTGTCTACACTGACTGAAAATGTCTGATAAGTTGATTTCCATTCTGCCGGTGTAATGGAATGCCAGAGTACTGGTAAAAAAAAAAGGTTGTAGACGCATAAAAAAAAAATGTCCAAAAAATCTTTATCAACTAAACTTAAAAGCGTAAAAAAGTGGAGTATTACGGATGTGTTTTTAAAATTGTAGAATAAAATCTGAAAATATCTTGAGCTTGTCTTAACCACAGACTTTAGTTCAGGGATTTAACTAAAAATCCATTAAAAAAATTGACTTCAGGACAATGGAACTTGCAAAGGAATGCAAAGATGTTTACTTTAATCCAGGTTTACTGACTCATTCCTGCAGCACTCTATGGGTTGGGTGACTAGACAGAAGCCCTTTCACAGGAAGTAAACCGCAAACATCTAAGCCCACCTAAATTACTTCTAACCTAATGAGTCAAAATGTGTTATGGTCTGATGAAGCCGAGGTAAATCAGGTGGCTGCTGTAGATACAGAACTAATCAATATCTACAAGCTCTAGCTGCTCTCCTGAACCTACTCCTGTTCTGCGTCTGTAAGAACAGATGCTTATGCTGTTTGATATCAATAGCAGTTGACACTCATTCATTCATTCATTCGTTTTCTACCGCTTATCCAAACTACCAAACTACCTCGGGTCATGGGGAGCCTGTGCGTCAGGCGTCATTGGGCATCAAGGCAGGATACACCCTGGATGGAGTGCCAACCCATCGCAGGGCACACACACACTCCTATTTTCCTATTTTCCCGGGGGAGGAAACCGGAGTACCCAGAGGAAACCCCGAGGCACGTGGAGAACTCCACACACACAAGGCGGAGGCGGGAATCGAACCCCCAACCCTGGAGGTGTGAGGCAAACGTGCTAACCACTAAGCCACCGTGCCCCCCCAGTTGATACGCTAGCTAATCAAACTACTTTAAATCTCTAGCCACTAGAGATAGTAATGTTCGAGCTGGAACAATATATGTTATGTGAGGAATTTTTTTTTGACATAATTACAGCTCTTTCAAACAACACAACTATGAATAATAATAATAATCTGATGCCCTTTAGTGTGAATAATCTGATAAATGATTAAACAAACAAAGACCAATAACTAACAAGGCTGCCAGGAAAATCATCTAAAATCCTCTAAAATAGAAACAAAACCGTCAAACAAACAAATATGTTCTGCACAGTGGGGTATGTGTTTTTCCCACCCCTTGTCAACAACACTCTCACATACACAAACACACACCAGCATGCCAAAGGCAAGGGGTTGGGGGTGGCGGCAAAGGTACTAACAAACTCAGCAACCAGCCACAGGAGATGACAAGGAGGAGGAAGTGGAGGGAAAATGGTGCCCCCTAATGTCTGAGATAAGAAGATTGCTTTGCATTTTTTTTTTTAGGTCGGGGGTTGAGGGGTCCAGCTCCAGATACACATCAGCATCAGGTCGATTGTGTGTGTGTGTGTGTGTGAGGTCATAAGAGGGTGAATGAGAGCATGTATTCTTAAGTTCCAGGAAAAAATGTGTATATTTTATATGTATATATACAGAAAATTCATCATTCTGAGGATTTTGTCATCATACACCTGTGAGCATTATATACATGAATAAAACAGTCATACAGATATTGTATGATGTTAAATATCAGATAACAGATAGCCAAGTGAACCCCACACAGCAAAACACACACAAACACACATGCACAAGCCATGAGATTCATGAATCATAATTTTAGAATAAAGAAAAATACCAAATAAAGAGGTATATGGAGAGCTATATGGATAATGCATGCATGCGAGCAGCAATGTTTAATCTATCTAGCAGATTGAACCCATAGCACTGCTCCCCACCCCCACCCCCACATACACACACTTACTTCACACATACCTACACACACCTACACACATCTACACACACACACACACACACACACACACACACACACACACACACACACAATGAAGACAGGTCTGTGTGTGTATAAATGCATGCATGTGTGTGTGTGTGTGTGTGCTGGGTTTTGGGTCATTAGGTTCACTGGAGCACAGCAATATGGTGCCATCAATCCTGGCAGCTTGGCGCCGCCATCGATACGGAGGGAGAAAGAGAAGAAATCCAACCACATAAACACGACAAACGGCCACCATAAAAAACACACACCCCCTTTCTCTCTCTCTCTCTCTCTCTCTGCTTTCAAATATAACCATCCAAAACAATCTCATTCTCTACAGTCTTTTCCTTTTTCACTCTCTCCCCTAACATCTCTACACCTTCTCTCTTTTTGTTTTTATTTTCTTTGCCTTCCCCCTTCTCTCATTCCATCTCTCTTTCCTTTAATCCACTGTGGCCGTTCGTTTGCATCACTTTTCAGTCCCAATATCTCATTTCATTTCTTTTAGATATTCTTATCTCCATTCCAAGTATTGTTCAAATTTTCTCTTTAAGGACTCTGTACCTCAGTATCTGCATCTCCTCTGGGTTTACTATCACCATCCACCACTCATTTTCTCCTTTGTTTTCTCATTATTCCTTCTCTAACCCTAATTTCATGTTTCTCAGTACACTAATAAACCCACCTACAAAGTGGAAACACCTTTAAAGTACAAGCACCTTGTCTGATCTGCTACACCAACCAGATAAACACACACATACACACCTACATTCGAACCCCTTAATAATTAGTTAAGTGTTACTGAGTGGTTCCCTTCTAACTTGAACCTCGCCTGTGTGCCTCATTCAGCGTGACCCATTTGCTAAAACACATACATTATCTAACTCTAAAAACAATAAAATCCAATAATTTGGCACTTATGGGACTCCACCGCTGTCCTTGTACCCAATGGCAACAGTGCCATCTGGTGCTTGGTACTGGGGTTGGTATTCAGGTGAAGAGAACAGATCTCTGGCTTCAGGAACAAGACATCCTGAGGGCTTCTGTTACCTTTTGGGGAAAAAATAGAAGTATCAGCATTTTCATTCATTCATTCATCTTCTACCGCTTATCCGAACTACCTCAGGTCACGGGGAGCCTGTGCCTATCTCAGGCGTCATCGGGCATCGGGGCAGGATACACCCTGGACGGAGTGCCAACCCATTGCAGGGCACACACACTCATTCACTCACACAATCACACACTAGGGACAATTTTCCAGAGATGCCAATCAACCTACCATGCATGTCTTTGGACCAGGGGAGGAAACTGGAGTACCCGGAGGAAACCCCCGAGGCACGGGGAGAACATGCAAACTCCACACACACAAGGTGGAGGCTGGAATCGAACCCCGATCCTGGAGGTGTGAGGCGAACGTGCTAACCACTAAGCCACCGTGCCCCCAGTATCAGCATTTTGTCCAAGAAAAAATAAATAAATCAAACTTTGTCTTTGAAAAGAGTTGGTAGGGTGTGCAGACCATTAAATCAAAAAGCAGTCAGGCTGCTCATGTACTTTTTCAGTCTTTTGTCATTTTCAGACTGGACTACTGCAGCTCTCTGCTGGCAGGTCTACCTATGCACGCTCCTATGATTCGTCCTCTGCAAATGATCCAAAATGCCGCTGCTCGACATGTTTTTAACCTGCCAATGTTCTCATGTCCTACCCTCCACTGGCTTCTGGTAGCTGCACACATCAGATTCAAATACTGATGCTTGCCTACAAAGCCAAAAATCTACCAGCTCCATCTTATCTCAAAGCTCTTAACACTCCTCACACTGCAACTCCCTCACTCAGATCTACCAGCACTGCTTGACTGGTCCCACCATCTCCAAGGGTAAGAGGTAGGCATACAGCAAGACTCTTTTCTGTTCTGGCACCAAGGTGGTGGAAAGAACTTCCTCTAGATGTCCGAACAGCTGAGTCACTGGTTATCTTCAAACGACGAGTGAAGACCTCCCTCTTCCTGAAACACTTTATGTGTAAATAAAAAAAATGAAATAAAAAAACCCTTCACATAGGTTTAGGATGATGATATCCTGAATCTGTAACTTAGTGAACCACTGTTAATGTATTCATCAATAGACACTTCAAAGCACTTTATTTTTGGCATCTACCAAAAGCTGTAAACGTAAATGATGTAAGTATAGACAACTACAGACTGTCATTTAGCATTTGCTTGAAAAATAAACCTAAGAAATCTGGTTTGTTATAAATACTGTTGTGTAAAATGTCAACCTCTAAAGCATGAGGATTTTGTTTAAACATAACTGCAAAAAAAATCTTTTACATAAAATTGCTTGCTTGCAAACACATGGTTACAAATCCAGAATTCAGAGAATGGGAACAAAATCTAAAAGCTGAAAACAGAAACAGATGCTTTTCATTGAATAATCAAAAATGCAAACAAAATAACGGTAAATTCTTCCAGAGTTGAGAGCTTGATATTCAAAAGTGCTCCATTGGATAATTATGTGATTTTTTTTTCCTGAAGCCTGAATGTAAACATTTTCCCAAGAACCTTAAAATCCTGTCTCTTTTTACATACCTGCTTACAGGAAGATGCAGCAATAGAATAAGACTTTGCATGCAATAAATCATACAGCAAAGTAGAAAAGTGTTGGGAAAATGTTAAAAATAAATACACATTTGTGGTTTTAATGCCATGCCTGGGTTTATTTTTAAACCTCGGTTTCCTATTAGCACTGTAGGTGAAGAATGATATTAACCTTTCTTTAATGTCATTCTAACTTCAGTTTTAACCAAAGAGGTCACTGGCGCAGGAATATAAATAGTGTTTCTGTTCAGAACAAACCAAAATTCAAAATAAAGCTAGTATAAATCTAGTATCTAGTGAATCGCGACAACAGTTCCTTTTTTAATGATTAGCTATTAGCTATTCAGAAATTATTGCTATAAATAATACAGTTGTGGTTATGATGTTCCATTTTAAGAGTTATAACTAGTGTCACATGTCTTGATACAAGGGGGATATAAACAATATAAACAAATATTTCTATATTGATTCTGTTTGGGGGGCACGGTGGCTTAGTGGTTAGCATGTTCGCCTCACACCTCCAGGGTCGGGGTTCGATTCCCGCCTCCACCTTGTGTGTGTGGAGTTTGCATGTTCTCCCTGTGCCTTGGGGGTTTCCTCCGGGTACTCCGGTTTCCTTCCCTGGTCCAAAGACATGCACGGTAGGTTGATTGGCATCTCTGGAAAATTGTCCCTAGTGTGTGAATGAGAGTGTGTGTGTGTGTGCCCTGCGATGGGTTGGCACTCTGTCCAGGGTGTATCCTGTCTTGATGCCCAATGACGAGAGATAGGCACAGGCTCCCCGTGACCCGAGGTAGTTCGGATAAGCGGCAGAAAATGAATGAATGAATGAATGATTCTGTTTGTCATTGAACAACTCACATTATCAGAGCAGACAGGGCAAGTAAAAGGAAAAATTTGTTCAAAAAATTTTTAATTCTCTACTAACATGTAGCTAGACTCTAGTCTGCTAAGCTGCCTTCATTTATTTGAAAAAAATATCATGCAATTGGAAAAGAGACAACAAGAATCTTAGAGTAACTGAATTATGCCTAGTATTTCGTTTCCTAAATTTTATCAGATTTTTTAAAATGATGTCTTCAGACTGTATTTTTAATCCCAGTATTTCTTTAAGGGCATTTTCACACTTCAGTCATTTGTCATTTGAGCATTCAATGAAGTCTCAGGATAGTATAACCTGTATATGTGAACACTCCAAATGATCTCATATGTCTCTAAAAAGACCCACAAATAAACCATACCTACCCAAGGTGTATTGAGTATGGTTTGTAAAGTTGCAGTCTGCTTTGCATTTCTTTATTCAAGAAGAACCTGGAGGCTTGCTGTACGTAGCTGCCATCTTCTGTCACTGGTAAAAACAAAGCTTTGGCCTGGTTGTTTGGTAGTGTGATCTCAGGAAGACTCCATCGATCTTTGGAGAGAGGATTGCATTATCCTTAACATGTACAAATATCAGTTTTTTTTTTTTATTAAGATATAAAAATGGGAATCAAAGATCTCTATCCTTGAATATCAATGTTATGCAAAAGAAGTTATGCAATGCATGTGCATGTACAGAGCGACCAATAAAAATGACAAAGATAGCAAACAGATAGCTAGAGTCTGATTTCTTAAGGAGTTTATTGCTTAGTACATTTAAACATTTAGCTGAGCCTGATGTGTATGTATCCTTCATTTCTGACTTAGAGACTCCAGTCCATCAGAAACACACCAAACTCCGGTGCTCTCCAGGGCTGTATGTTCAGTCCACTGCTGTTTACACTGCTGACTCATGACTGTGCAGCTTCACTCTCATCAATTATTCTAGTGATTCTCAGCAGTTACAAGTCTCATCAGCAGCAATGATGAGTCAGAAGCTCAAAGAAAGACAGCTGGATAGCAATCTAACAATCTATCTCTCGTATTGATAAAATCAAAAGGATGATTGCTGACTTTAGGAGGATCCCTTTAGGTGAATCACTTACCACTGCACATCATCAGAGCATCACAAGGACCATCTCCTGCTTGCAAAACATCACTTGCTTAGTATACTTGCCTCAGGAGTTAGGGGTTCGCATCCCACCTCCATCCTGTGTGTGTTCATCCCATGCTTTGGGGGATTCTTCAAGATATGCTGGTTTACTTCCTCAGTCCATACATATGTTATTGGCTGACAGGCATCTGTAAATTGATCATAGTGTGTGTGAATACATGTGATTGCCCCCTGCAGTGGTTTTGCGCTCTGTTCAGGGCCCTGCCCTGTGGCATGAGTCCCCTGGGATAACCTTCAAGTGACCCTGTGAAGGATAAATGATGGAGGTGTGCAAGCTATGTAAAGGAAAGACAATAAAACTCCACTTAACTTGATCAATCAGGTCACGCAAGAGCTGAACAAATTCTTGGTTCTGGTTCTATTCTTACAAGTTTAATGACAAAACTTATCAAGAAACTCAAATTACTCTTTGGTCACATGGAAAAAAAAACATTTCACTGACCTTTAACCATTTGCACACATTGCACCCTCATAGACACAAACACAGACAGAAAATATGGTCAGGAATGTAAAAAAAAAAAAAGCCTTGTGCTAATCTCAGAGAGAAGTCGACACTCTTTATGAAGGTCAAGGAGAATTTCATATCGACCAGAAAACACTATATAGCGCGTGATGCTATATACAAGTCTGCTATGACACAAAAAAGTCTGAAAAGTTTGAATTGTAGTCTGACATGCAAGTTTGAACTGAACTCAATTAAAGTGAAATGCTTAGAAAAGAGTAAACTTTTCATTCTATAAAACCAAGAAAAACACTGGATATATTGCTGCAATAATATACATTCAGATGCCACTGTGAAGGTCCAGGTGCACAAATTTCCCAAGTAGGAAAGGTCCGGATAGATGTTTTCTTCTATCGATGCTGATTGACAGCAGATTGACAAACATACTTGTCCACACTATGATTTGGTATAAATGTTTTATAGGTTTTATAATAAGGACTATTATTAAATGAGACCATTCAGACGCATGTTAATGAATTACAAACAACTTCTTTATTAAACGGTCAGAATTTGCATAGTACAGGCTGTACTTGTCAGTAGGCTATTACTATTTTGGATCAAAGTAAGAGTCCATCCATCCATCTAGCCAGCCAGCCAGCCAGCCATCCATCCATATATACATTCATCAATCCCTTTATCTGAGTATCAACCCATCCAACCGAGTATCCATCCATCCGAGTATCCATCAAACCAACTAAGTACCTATACATCCAAGCATCAACCCCCCCATCCAATAGAGTATCCATCCATCTATTCATCTAATTGAGTTTCCATACATTCATCAACCCAACAGTATATACATACATTCCTCAATCCCCCCATCTGAGTATCAACCCATCCAACCAAGTATCCATGCATCCATCCAACCATCCAACCATCCATCTGAGTTTCCATACATTCATTAATCCCCCATCCATCCATCCATCCATCCAAGTATCCATCAAACCAACTGAGTATCCATACATTCACCGATCCCCCATCCGAGTATCAATCCATCCAACTGAGTACCCATCCATCTATCTATCCATCCACCATTGTTCATTAATTCTCCATCTAATTATCCATCCATCCATCCATCCATCCATCCGAGTATCCATCAAACCAACTGAGTATCCATACATTCATCATTCCCCCATCCAAGTATCAACCCGCATCTTCATCCATCTTTATCCATCAAAGTATCTATCCATCCATCCATCCATCCATCCATCCAAATATCCAACGCAACCTGGAGACCATCCAAAGGCACAGGTCAGGGAACACCATGGATGAGGTGCCAACCCCATTGACACACTTCAGAAAATTTAAAGATGGCAATAAATGCATGGTCTTTGGTTTGGGAAGAAAACTGGACTACCCAGATGAAACCCCAGTTGCACACAGAGAACATACACACAGACAAAACCCCCAAACATGGAGGTGTGAGACAAACATCCTAACCACTGAGCCTTACATACTTACATGCTAGGCTCAATTTAGAATTATTTGCAGAACAATCCTTTAAAAAACTATTTATTTAACACCAATGTTTTTTTTTCTTTTACCTTCAATTAACTTATTCATTCCTTCTACATTAGCATAAAAAATGCTTTTAGTTTATCAAGATAAAGTGTGTCGGTTATTGTTTATGGTATGGTAGAGTTACCACCTCATAGCTCCAGGGTTCTGGCTCCTGATTTTGGGCTCAGGTTGCCCTTGAGTGTTTTCACCAGGTTTATGCAATACATGAATCAGCTCAATTGGTGTGAATGTGTAAATATGTTGTCCAGTGATGGAATGGAGTTCTTCCACTTCGAATCCAGTATTTGGAGCTTTCAGTTCCAAAGAACCCCGGACAAGGATAAATCAGTTACTAAAAATGAATAAATAAATGAAATTAATATGATATTAAAGCCAACACGGCTGTTTAGCTGTTTCAGGCTACTATAACTGCGCTTTATCGTGTGTGAAAAATATTTCAGTCATCCATTACAGATCATGAGAAATGTCTGTTTTATTTGCAATATTTCATGAGTTACATTTATAGAAAATGGCATCAACCAACGTTTCTGAAGATCACGGGAAGAACTTTTCTCCTTATTTATGTTCAGTGAGATGGTCATACTGACTTACAAGGTTAGTTTGCAAACACACTGTTGAAAGCAAATTATTATTTGAGAAATAATTTATTAGATGCTAGTTTAGTACATTTTCTGCTCTTGCTCAGAAAAAAAACCTTGTGTTTGAGATATATATATATATCTCAATATCAAGCACAAAATAGAACCACAGTGTTAAAGCAGCCTGAAAATAAGTACATTTACATATTTAAAAAACCCTAGATACAGTTAAAACATTTGATTATTTCTATAACCCATTAAAGGGATGTACAACATGTCCAACTCTTGATTCTTTTTCCAAGGTCTCTTGATTCTTTACAAGATGGTCATTATTTTCTTAAGAAAACTTTATGTCTTGCAAAAAAAAGTGGAAAAAGCTCAAAGTGGAAGTTGATAATTTTTTTATTTCAACTTGACATTTCAGTCATCTTCTGAATAATAAAAATAAATCAGATCCTTTTAGCAAATCCAAACAGCTTATCATTATAAGCCCATCATTATCACTGAACTGACATGCACATAAAACAAACAAATAAATAAACATAAAACCATGTAGAACACTGAGTAAAAACAAACCCAGTGATCCAGAGAGAGACAGAATCCAGACCATGTGATTTATTAACCAGAAAGTAAAGTGTGAATCTGGATCAGATTTTTGGCACCACAGTGCAGGTCTGGAACTCCACACTGATCTGAAATCAGTTTTTATGGAAGTAGTCAATGTGCTAGTTGGAGGTGAGCTGGGATGAAGAGCTGCTGCTGCCTGAGCTCTTGGCACTCTTTTGCCCCCTGGTGGCACTTGCCTGCCTTGGCACTCGCTGCTCTCGCTTTTCTGCATGACCTGTGCCTGATTTACTGCGTACTGACCACACAACACACACACACACACACACACACACACACACACACACACAGAGAGAGAGAGAGAGAGAGAGAGAGAGAGAGAGAGAGAGAGAGAGAGAGAGACAGAGAGAGAGATTAAAAGGTTCTTCTTCATAATATATGACTTATGGAGTGATGGAGCATTTTTCATAAACATCTTGATGGTCAAATTTCATTAAAGAAGAAATAAACCAGCACAGAAAACACTGATGCAAGAAGACATTGTATAGCACTTAAGCACTGACGCACTCACCGATGCAGGAAAAGCAAGCAACATGGACACAAAGCTGTGTTAAATACTCCAGTGCTGTAATCATTAAAAGCTATTAAAAGCTACACGTTTTCATTATTTATATATCTGTTCTAACATCAACATGCTTACATGCAGTCATTATACAGGGTTGGTGTTGCTGATGCCTAAAAACAGCAGACCTGAACAGAACACACTTGAACAAACACGCTCAACTAATAAAGAACCAACATGGAGTACACACACACACACTTCCAGAAAATGCATGAAACGAGGAGGGTAGATGTTCTGAAATCATGCACCGTGAGCTGAGAGGAATGTGATGAATGAAAGAGTAAAAACAAAGAGAGTGAAGCATAAAGTGTAAGGAAGAAAAAGGCTCATGCAAAGTCAAGGGCAACCAAGTATGTGAGAGGAGACAAAGAGTGAGAACGGTGTAAGAGAACCAGAGTATACAAAAAACACTATGAAGTGAAGAGGGTGCAGAAATGAGAAAAGGGGAGGAAAACCTTGAGACAGAGGAGAGCTCTGTTCCCCAGAGCTGTAGACCACAATCTTAGCCCCGGCCCTTTGAGGGTGGGCCACAGGGGCAGTGGGCGGAGCCTGAGGGGTTGCTTTTTTAACACTCTTGTCTGGGACCTTAGGGTCCTCTTCTTTATGGCGTTAAACACACACACATAAGGCAAGAGGACAGAGGAGTATGTATTAGCATAAAGAAGAGGAAACTGCAGATTGTTAACAAAAAAATAACTAACGATTTATGACCTAACGAGGTCGTCTGCATTATATGAAAAAGAGGTCTGGCCTTAAATCTCATAATCTCAATCAAGATTAATCCGGTTCTCTATGTTAAAGTTTAGACATCCCTTGGCTACATTGTAAACATCAGAAATTAATAGAATCACACATAATACGTGTGTAAAATAATACATTTGTGTACCACATTACACTATTAAAGAACAAATCAGTGTTCCTGAACGAATGAGGTGAGTGAACAATGATCGGCTGGTGTCTGCATCAATGGGATTTCAGTTCATTACCTTTTCAACAAGAAGAGAAATAAGGTAGAACAAGGCATTTGAAAAGTGTGTAGCAAAAAGATAAGGCTAATGTGAGGTCAATGTGTTGTTCAAAGGATAATCTGCAAACACAAATAAAAAAAAAACTTCATACGTGTGTTATTTGTGTATTTATTTCTTTCATATCCTTTTTTGTGACCTCTCTCTAGCCTAGAGAGTGTCCAAAATGTCTGTCTTGTAAAAAAATAAATAAATTCACCGGACCTTCTCTTTATACACTGGACATGTTCATTTGTTAACACAATACCAAACGTGTCTCTTGAATACTTGGTGGTTTAAAAGACGGTAGTTTACTTGGTAGTTTACGTAAATGAAACAATAACTTGCTCATAATATCTATTTAAACAAAATGAAAAAAAAAGGCACACTGTCTCCATCTACTGGTAACTGACCAAATCAGCAAATAAATCTTTTAGGTGAAAGGAATGAAAAGAATCGAATCACTGGGCTGAACCGAAACTACCAGCACTAGTGCAAACCTTCACACTCCATTCAAACTGATAATGTGACAAGAGATTTTGCACCAGAACGTCTATTTATCCTACGTCCTATTTGACTTGACTGAGAAACAGAAGGTGGAAAGAAAAGAAAAGCTAAAAAGAGGAAACAAACACAGACAGAATGTTCAGCAGGAGCAGCAAGCTTACACCAAGTACCAATGCTAAATAAGGGTTTGTCTTTGTTCCTCTGTTTCTGATTATAGTTTTCTGATATATTTTGATACTTTCATTGATTTATTGTGTTTATTGTACACCTCTGCCTTGTCTTTATTCCTTTAATTTGAACCTAACGTAGGTTCAAAGTATTATTATTATTACTAATAATAATGTTAGCAATTTATTTTTTCCAGTGAAAATGCATCAGAACTTGTCTCAAAATGATGCACTTTACACAGAGGTGCCCCAAACCAAAAGTGTGAGTTTAACGTAAGATTCTGAACCCACCTTGTTAATGGGGACAAGTTTTAGGGAAAGCACTTTTGTCATTTAAAAAAAAAATGTGTAAAGTAAAACACGTCTTTATGAACACCCTGGAAAATATTAATGCTCGTATTTATTATTTAATCTAATTATTTAAACAGTTAGTGCTTTTTCTAACCTACAAAAGATTCTGTGTAACTTATTAACGTATTATTTACTATATTAAGTATAACACTCTGCATGTGAAATGCACTATACAAATAGAATTTTAATTTCGTTCTGTTCGAGATCTTGAGCAATGGTGGGCTCAGATGTCAGAGATCTGCTCAGTTCAGTAGCATTATGAGTGCACTCCCCGAGGCACCGGACTGACCTCTGATCTCACTGACTGTTGATGTGTCAGGCGCAATGGTGTCTGAAATCTTTTGACCTGCACACATTGCCTTTAGAGTCTGGAACACAGCCAAAGGTGCCACGTTCATCTTCAGGAGGTCCACGATGTTCCTACAAAACCAAGAAGTAACTTGAGTGTGTTTCAGAAGTATTAGGTTTCTAACACTGTTGTACGGAATTGCAATATGACAGTGTTTGAGTATCATACTTTGTTTCTCTATATTAGTTGAAATGTCTTTATATTTGTCTTTCTGGGCAAAAAAAAAAAAAAAACTTGACCAAACCTGGCTTTAGTGACAGTTAAAATCTGACAAAAAAAAAAAAATAAATAAATAATATATATATATATATATATATGCTTTATACATTAGTGTGGGCTTGATAAAGTCCAGCAAATTTCAATAAATTCAGTCAAAATGTTTTTTTTAAACGGTGTATTGTCAGAATTTCTAGAACATTCTGTATTTTCATAAAAGAGGGAGTGTTGTGTTTCTTTGTATCCATATTTGTACCATTAACTAAAAAACATTAAGTTAAAAAAGCATCTAGTTTATTTTTGTGGATGTTAAGCATCAGAAGAATGGAGCGATTAGTCTCTGGTTATAACCGCACGTCTAATCAAAGTAACAGCTGCAAATTTTATATTAATGTGTTACTAATATACTAACAAATAATTCACACCATGAGTCACCCTGGAATTAAACTTAGTGTATTAATAAATAGCTATTAAACAAAGAATAACACAGATTTTTTTTTTTAATTAAAGTCTTTTATTTAAAAAAAAAAGACTAAAAAATATCTTCAAAAGAGAGGACGAGAGAACAAGAGAGATTTTTGTATAAAAGATCTTGCCTCAAATAATAAAAACTCACTGAACATTGTTCCTCACCTTGTTCATACAAGTACATAAATACAGAAAACAAATTTATGCTTCTTGCTTCAATAAGCCTGTTAGACACAATATGGTGCACTTGTATAGGGAAACTGGGCCACTTTTTTTTATATGTATAAAAAGTCATGTACTGTATAAAGTTTAACAGCAATGATTTAATATCCAGTGTAGAAGAGACAGATCGGTAGCAGGTACATTTACATGGACATTCTACCGAGCTCTAATGTCTAGATATTCTGACTCACTTGAAAACCTCTTGGTCCATGACTATACCAGCAGCTTGTGTTAGTTCAAACAGCTCGGTTTCTTCAGCGTTGAGGACCTTTTTCTTTTTCACACTGTATTTTTGTGCATTGCCGCTGACTGTGACACCGAGAGATGGAGAGTCTGGAGCTGTGGGCATCGTGTCAGGCTGAGTGGACTGGGAGGTCATGAGCAATCAGGCAGCACCTAGAGAAAACTACAGTAATTCAAATACAATAGTTGTGTGCGTGTGTGTACAGTAGCTCTGTGCGTGTGTGTGTACAATAGATGTGTGTGTGTGTACAGTAGCTCTGTGCGTGTGTGTGTACAATAGATGTGTGTGTGTGTGTACAGTAGCTCTGTGCGTGTGTACAATAGCTCCGTGTGTGTGTTTGTGTGTGTGTGTGTGTGTGCGTGTACAATAGATGTGTGCGTGTGTGTGTACAGTAGCTCTGTGCGTGTGTGTTCAATAGCTCTGTGTGTGAGTGCGCACGTGCGTGTGTGTAGTGTACAGTAGCTCAGTGTGTGTGTGTGCGCGCGCAATAGCTGTGTGTGTGTGTCAGTGTCAAAATAAAATAAAAATAAAAAATCAAAATCCCATTTTATTTGTCACATACACATACATACGGAGACGACATGCAGTGAAATGCTTTTTGCATCTATACTGTTCTATTATTTACTTTGTTTATTCAATGTTTATTTACATTCCAGCTGTTAGCCGTTAGCCTGTAGCAGTTTATTCTGCTTCAATTCTGTTAAACACATAAATAAATGTTTTTCCTCACATTCTCTTACATTATACACAATAAACTACAACTAGTAGTTACACAGTTTCACTAAAGATGCGTGATACTTACAAGAGAAAGACCGCTTCCGTCAACTCAACCTTCTTCTTCGGTAGAAAAAAGAATTCAGGTGTAAAGACTTTAGCGCCACCTCGCGGTCCCTAATAAGGAATGAACCCAAGACAAGTGATTGGTTCAGTGATTACAGTGAAGCCTGTGCACTCGGCTCAACTCGTCATTAAGAACCGACTCTTTCAGGTCCCAAACGACTCATATTAATATTTCTTTTGTCTTCATTCAACAAAATGTGAGAAATGCTTCCAAACATCACTTCAGCATGTTTTACTTCACTCTGCTACAGGGTAAAAAATGTATTAAACCAAAATACTACTATTACTACTAATAATAATAATTAAATAATAAAAACATTATCATCATTCTTCTTCTTCTTATTGTATACATTTAGTTATATTATTTAACACTGTAATTACTTAATTACAGAAATGACAAGCATTGTAGACTGCATTTCTTCTTATAAATATGTAAAGTACAAGCCAATATAAAACTTTTGTATTGACTTTAAAATTTGATTTTTCAGGAGAAGACAAAGTAATTATCAGATGTAATAATGTGAATATAGCCTTGGTATCCAAAAAACAGCTAGAAGAGTCATGACTGCGTGAATGTCTTGTTAGCATTAACTAATACGTGAGACTTTGACTTCAATTGTTCCTCCACAATCTTCTTCAGAGCTTCGCTTCCTAGACACTTGAAAAACTTCTTCTTTAACCTCCAGGTCCTGGATCAGTGCTGTGTCTGATCTTGGGCTTTCCAGATTGGAAATGGTGTCCTCCTGAGGTCTAAACTCCACAAGCTGCCCTCTCAGTTCAACCTGCTCTGGCTGGAGTGGAACCCCTATGATCTCCAGTCCCGGTATCCCACCTACTATTGTCCCCTGAACCTCCACTTGGTCCTGCGATTGGTCCCCAGCAGAGTCGATCTCTAGTGCATCCGTGTGGCCATTGAGTGGAACATTGCTGGCCTGGGAGAGGATTTCCTGCCTTAATGAAACCAGCTGGGCCTGTAGTAGCTCTTTGTGCTGACTCTGCAGACTGTCCATCTACAACACAGAACAGAGCAAGAAATTAGTAAAGTGAGCAGAACATATTCACATTACCTTGTTTATCTATTAACTAGTTACATATACAAGAGGCAGAACATGTTCTAACCAGTTTGGCCAGTCTCTGCTGGCTGTGATCTGGACAGCGGTACACCTGCAGCTCCTCAAACATCTTCACGTTAGATTGAACCAGACTTGCAATCTAAACAAAATAAGACGACATGACAGAGAACAATGGAAAGACTATGAGAACACATGCTGCCAACCTGAACAAGAATGAAGCGTGAAAACCTTCACCGCATTAAGAACACACCTGTTCTTTCAGCTGCTTAATTTCGGACCGTAGACTCTTCTCTACGCTCTCTTTTTCCTGTCGAAGTATATCTAACTGCTCATTGAGCTCCAGTAGATGTTTCTGCAGGTCCAAACTCTCCTCATTCTAAATCATCATATCACAGGAAAAGAAATGGTCAGTACATTAGCAGATTTTTGATGTCACGATAGCCACATATATCAAACTGTAATGGTTACCTTAATTGAACAAAACTAACTTCAGCTGTGCTAAGAGCCTAAGGTCAACGTAGAAAAAATCATCTATAGCTTAGAACTGTATTTTGCTTTTTTCCCCTGAGAAAAAAAAAAAAACTGAGAATGATGCATGATGAACCTGTTCCGTAATGATGCCTGTAGCTTCATCATAGATCAAGTTGCCTGTGTTTCCATCAGGGTCCATTAAAACCAGGGTTTGGGTTCCTGCTGATGCAGGCTGGGAGGAGCCTACCTCCTCTTCAGCCCCAAGTGGTATGCCATTACTCTCACCATCTTCCTTTACAAGACAGAAAGCAGCACCATCATCACATACTAACAGGAATAAGTGGTTAAAGGAGGCCAAAAAATGTGAAACCAAAATGCATTGGAGAAGCTTGAGTTTCACATGTGTGTGTACAAAAAAAAATACACTAGACTGAAAAAATGTGTAATACACCAGTTAAGTCAAGTTAGCTAGACTACCTTATGCTCAACAGTAAGTAAGGTGGTAGTCTCAGTGACGGAGGCAGTGGTGAGGACTGGTGGTGTGATGACGGAGCTGACAGCAGTGATGTCTCCTCCGGTACCCAAACTCACAGCTAGCCCACTGTACGCTTTGGCCTTAGCCTCCGGGTTGCCTTTATAGTACTGCCTGCAATTCACATCCTAATGAAAAACACAGCTTGGTGATGATACATGATACACTCTTTGTTGCTTTAAATTATCCATCAAACCTGAAACCCTCACTCACCTGTGTAACCTGGATTTGGAATGTGGTGTGTGGGTTTCGGAAGTGAGTTTTGTAGTGCTTGACGGCCTCGTCCCTCCTGTTAAAGCCGTTCCTGCAGCGGTAGCAGTGCCAGTGTGCTCCTTTAAACCTCTTCTCGCCTTTAATGGTGCCCACGATCTCACAATGGTTACAGCAACGCAACACCTTCAAGCCTGAGGGTACAAGAAAATTAATTACTACATAAAAAATAAATAAAAAAAAACACTTGTGATCACATTCATGTAGAGGTTTCCATTGAGACTGGGATCAGATGGAGTGGGTGGTTTTTGCATAGAGGACAAAGAAAGGCCTTAAATATTAACAGAAAAGCACATTGCAGGTTGATAATGTGGTGCTGCTCAATACATTTCTATTTATTTTCATTAAATGCTGCTCAGGGTCTAGGTAAACAGAGACAGTGAAGTTAGAAATGATTAGAAATGATCATTTTAGACAGGAACATTTGAAAGGACTGGGATTACATACATATTTGTTTTGTTTTGAAGCTGTATGAGGTCATATACATTCTTAATGGCACCCATTCACCTTAAAATAGAGAAATGGCTTATAATTTGGCCTATTATATTTTGAACCAAAGGTATTAATAGAAAGCCTTTTCCAACCCCAAATTAAAAAAAAGACAAAACTGAAGTAGCTCTAGTGGTTAAGGCTCTGGGTTGTTAATACAAAGGTTGTTTTTCCGGAAGTTGGGATATAAGAACAAAGAATTTCACTGTGCTGTAATGTATATGTGACAAAATAAAGGGTTATATTCCATTATTTTAAGCGATGCACAATACGAAACCTTCACATTTGACCAATATTAAACGAATAGAGTTTTGTTTCTTTTTGATATAAGCATACAAACACATGGAAATTAGTCATCACATAGCACAAACCCAAAATTCTCCTATTCACTAACAACTGCCTCATAATTTTATGTCTGACCAGCAAACTCGATGCTCTTGTCAACATGTTTGATGCGGAAGTGGGCACGGAGTATAACAGGATCCTGGTACGCCTCAGCTACCGTACAAAGCGGACAGTGCATGTGCACTCCTTTCTCACTCCCAGCACACTTGTCATCCTGACACAACACGGGTACGTAGGAGTGTTCTGTAGCCCTGACCCGCACCGAAGGATGGGCCTGTAGGAGAAGAGAGATGTAAATTACTAAATAAATAAACAAACAAACATACAAACAGCTGTAGTACAGATCAGACAGGAAAGTTTTCACAGACCCTAAAAACAAGTAAGTTTAGTGTTTAGAATAAGATTTTAGCTGAACATACCAGCACTAGAGGGGCACGACAACAGCACCCTCGTGTGGTGAATCTAAGAATTACATGTGCTGCAGACCGGATGAGCTAAAAGCAGCTAAATTGTTTTAGACATTCTCTATAACGTTATTAACACAACTATTTAACTATGTACAGGATACATAATGGAAAATACTCCATCTCAAAATGTTAAACACTTACTGAAATGTAAATGATCTGTTTAATACAAGCGGTTGTAAAAGGCTGAGTCCCAAATGCCTCCCTGTAGGACACATGGATGCATAGACACCGTGTAAAAGGCGTTCATTTATACAGGGAACTAACTGGGATGCATTTGGGATTCCACCAACGACTGAGATGCTAATTTGACTAGCTAGCCAACAAACAATTGACCAACAATAGCTCAAAATATTCAGATTTCAAGCTTTAAAAGGAATACTCACGACAAACGCCGCCATAGTGTGCTTTAATTACAGAAACGAACACGAAATGATGCCGTTTACCGGCGTTTTCGCAGTTTTAGTCTGCAAAACATGTTCTAGTCCAGCGGCTTTGTGTTGTTCGTCACATGCTTGTGTGTACACACCTACGTCACCCGTGCTGTGTACACCGAGATCACGTGAGGTTGTAAAAACCGTGCGCACTGTTAGTTCATTGGATGATGTCGAGCTCAATGTTGGTTCGCAGCCAATCAGCTCGTTCAGCGAACTGTTTTGATGCTAGGAACCTTTTTACTGATAATTAGTTTTTTTAAACGGCTTTTGTAGAATGTTATTAAATGAAGTTTTATAACCTCCTTGCCTCGCGGTGTTAATAATAAAAGCAATAAATGTCAATTCAAAAGAGGGGGCACCCGGATTTGAACCGGGGACCTCTTGATCTGCAGTCAAATGCTCTACCACTGAGCTATACCCCCATAGCACACTAGTAGTTTTAAAGGGTTACTGTATTACATGATTCATGATGCAGTGTTGCTCTTTTTAAAACATGGCACACTTACTCAACAAAACGAGTGAGTTGATGATGCTCTATAGTAGATGTAGCAGATCAACTGGTCAGTCTGTAATATTTTTTACAGTAAATATAGACTGTAGTACTCGTGTATTGTCAATATTATACAACGCATCATTTAAGATTACTAGGTTTGTAATGTATACACGTGCACCACCATTAAACGTGGTCGGTTTCGAGAAATAAATTATTATATGTTTGGTCTCAGTTGTAATCCTGCTTAATATATTTTGCCGTTATATAAGATATAGAATCAAAACAAAAATGTGGAGATGCCGGGGATTGAACCCGGGGCCTCATACATGCAAAGCATGCGCTCTACCACTGAGCTACATCCCCTACTGCTTAAAAAAGCTTAGCATGGATTAAATTCAAACAAACAAACATGGGCACACAGAGTGTTGTGCTGATAACTTACATTTTATTAGGATTTTATTAGGATTTTGAATGCATCCATGTTGACACAGTCGCATAATCGCTGTAGATTTGTCAGCTGCTAATTCTTACCATGACTCTTCCATTCTAACACATCACAAGGGAGTCCTACTAGGTTTAGACCCAGTGACTGAGGAGCCCACTGAAGAGCAGTTTGTATTGTCTGAGACAAACTGTACTTTGTGACATGGTGCATTAACATGCTGAGTAACCATTATAATGTGGCCATACAGTGATTCACACACAGAGCAGCAAGACATATTAAGGTGCACAATGTAAGCATTCCTCACACAATTATACCACTACTGCTAGCCTGAACTGTTGAAACATCTTTCTCGTCTACAAGGCATTTGTGCTTGTAGAATTAAAACACAATGAATCCCCCTTTCCCCAATTTACAACACGTTTTGTGAACTGCACTGATTTGCACCAAATCAACAACATATCAAAGTGTTTACATGCTGTACATTTTTGCTCACTTTGCACATGCTGTGTTGCACACCACATTTCAATACCTGCAAACTGCTGCTATTACATAAGTGTATATATTTATGTTTAATAGAACCCTCTTGATCAGATTCCTATATTTCTGCACAAAATACTGTATAATACGTAGTATGTACAATTCAATTCAATTCAATTCAAATATATTTGTATTTGTTTGTTTTAACAATGGGCACTGTCTCAAAGTATTATACCAAGCATTATAAATATTATACCAAGATTAATATAACACAAAATTTCATGATTAATGTCTTGGTCCTGTAGTGTTTTGTATTGTCTGTTTGCACTGTCTTTTGCCTCGCACTGTTGTTCTGTGTAGCACCATGGTCCTGGTGAATCATTCATATATGGTTGGGAATAACACTAAAAGCTTCTTGACCTGACTTGACTATTCTGTGTAAACTCTATAGATTGTTGTGTGTGAAATATCAATAGATCACCAGTCTTTTTTGTCATGCTACACAGCAAGAAGTAACAACCAGTGTTTCAGAGCAAAATGTGATAATCATCCAAACAGTTTTCTAATGAATTTGTGTGTGTGTGTGTGTTTGTGAAGTTATAAGTAGTTATGACTTAATAAGCACACATATTGAAATATAATTAAACACAGCACAGCTCTATTCAACTAGTAACTCTCACACATTTTCCTCACACCAACCAGAGTGTGTATGGAGATTATTTGTGAACATTTCCAATTATCCGGATATGAGAGAGGTTTTGAGCAAAGTTATCAAAATTAGAATCAGAATCAGATGCACTGGCCAAGTGTGTTGACACACACAAGGAATTTGGTTCCAGCTGTTTGTGACTGTCAAGAGTACAGACATAAATAACACTATACTATACAAGACAAGATAATACAGACTATACAAGACAATGCAGATGTGATACAATAGACTGTATGAGTATTAAATATGAATACATATTATATGACTGATCAGTTATGTACATAAAGTGCGAGAAGTGCATGTTAGTGTAAATAACAGTATTGTGCAATATTATGCAGCAACAGTAGTGTGTGTGTAACCTATACGGATGATGTGATGACTGACAGTTCTAATAATGCAGTACTTATAGATATGAAGCAGGGAATATAATTACAGTGAGTTGTTAATCAGGGTGATTGTCTGGGGAAAGAAACTGTTCCTGTGTATGGCAGTTTTGGTAAGCAAAGATCTGAAAGAGGTTGTGTCCAGGGTGAGAAGGGTCAGTGGTCACCAATTATTTTTTCTGCTGTTTTTACTGTGCATTGCAGTCTGTTTCTATCCTGGTTTGTTGCTGCACCAAACCAGATGGTGATGGATGTGCACAGGACAGATTCAATGACTGCAGTGTAGAACAGCATCAACAGCTCCTGTGGCAGACCATACTTCCTTAATTGACGTAGAAAGTACATCCCCTGCTGGGCCTTTTTGATTAGGGAATTAATGTTGCACTCCTATTTCAGGTCTTATTCCTATAATATAGTATATTCCTAGATATAATATAGTGTTATTACGTTGCAATGAGTCTTATCCCTTTGCCACCATAGTGTGTGTCCGGAAGCTCATTAGAATTAAATAAATAAATAAAAAGAATATAAAGTATGGGTCAGAAAAGTGCAGAAGCAACAAAAAAATCTTCTCAAATGCATTCATAGCTTTCAGAATGTTAGAGTTGTATCAGAAATGCAAACTGATGCAATTACAGATGTTGCCTTAATAAACTAGCCTTAATTTCTGTCAGATGTAAAAATTTCAGTAGCCTTCATGTGTCCAAATGACTTATATGATCAGTTTGAACATTAGCATAATGTTAGACTAAAATGCAACTTGAAACATCAGGACTTACAAAGGTCTGATACACGTTTTGTTGGTTTTTGTCGATTAACTAATGCAACAGGCAAAACACTCGTGTTTCAGAAAGCATATTTTTATTATGTATGAATAAATATTCATATTCAAAATGGGACACCAAAGGGCAATAAAACTTTTACCAAAGTTTTAGTTTATTCATGCTTTAACAACATTTTTAGTTTTAAACCATATCATCATGCTAGAATCAACTTTAGGACTGTTATTTTGTTATAGTAGCCATTATTGTTGTTGTTATAAAACCTTACTACACACTTCCAGGGTTGAGGGTTTGATTCTTGTGTTTCGGGGATTTCCTCCAGGTGCTCCTGTGTCCTCCCAAGTCGAAAATAAGTGTTGTAGGAGGATTGGCTGTATTTTGAACCAGGAGAGGGACTAGTGGAAGTAGATATACAGGCTCCTTTTATAGAATAGAATAGAATAGAATAGAATAGAATAGAATAGGATTTACATTTGTTCAAAATTTACCTGTTCAACCAGTCGGCTGTGTTGGTTTTTATCGGTGGGCTTAAATTTACTCACTGATTCTATAACATTGATTTATGCAGGTGCTGATTATTAGTCTTTTTCCATTTAAAAATCAACTAGTACCTTTGTTTATCTCATGTATGGTGTAGTACTGCTAAAAATGGTTTCTTCATGTGAACTAATACTAAACTTAAAGTAATCAATTACGGGTAAATCTACTTTAACTAGTACCTTATATGCTTTAGAATACAACATGTCTATATATATTAAAGTAGGTCAATAATTTAAGCAGACATTTTGAATGTTTTAATGCATGGGATACTGTAAATATGAGTTATATAAGAACATTTGTGTCTTGTCTCTGTCTGAATTCACACATTTGTGCTGTCAGTCATTGTGGTGTTACACAATCATTAATGATGGAAAGCAAAGTAGTTCACAACGTTCCTCAGTCCTACAAAGATCCCATCATCAACAGCAAAAAAGAGGTCAGGCACCTATACAAGCCAAAGATTGCCTTCTTTTCTTCAGCTGTCTACTGGCAGTACATGCTTTGATTATTGTCATCAACTGTTCTTTGTTAGACGCCTTTCCCTGTGGGCCATTTTTGACACTCGGTCTGATGTCCATTTGATTCTGATTATGGTTTAAAAATTGGCCTTATATGTCCGTGAAATATAAAGTGTTCTCCCTTTTTGCTCTCTTTTCACTCATCACTTCTGAGTTTGCCTTCATCATCGAGAACTGGCATGGTGCTGAAAAGGAACTCCAGCAGAATAAGACAGTAAAGTAGGCTTTGTACAAACAGGGAAAATGTTAAGACTTGCATTCATGGGTCATGGTGAATTCCAGTCCTAAAATCAGCACATTGGTCTCTCAGTCAGACTTGAATGGACAATGAAACTCATGTGCTTCTAGCTAAAGGATCAGAAGTCAGATCTACCCATGGTTCCACTTCATCAGTTAAAGCAGAAACAAAGGCTATAGATTTCAGACACCATGCAGGGGTTAATATTAGAATGTGTTAGAATGATTGTGGTGTGAAACTCCCTGCTCCTGAGCCAGAGCTGAAATGCCGTCATGTGCAGCAGACCTAAAGGTTTAACATTGGCTGCTGCTGCCATGAGCCCTAACACTCTTTGTGCATAAGCAGGGGAGAGCTGCTGGCCTAACCGATTGCCTCTCACAGTAGAGAGGATGGAACTCACTCAAGTGTGAGAGATATGTGCCTGCAGCGTGATTGGTTCTCTGAGAGGGAGAAAGTACACTCTTCTTCACCTCGATGACTGGCTGCCATATCCTACGACTGGGCCAAAATGAGACAGTCATCTAAATAGTTGAGTATAGAGACACCCTGGAGTACACAGATACCCAGTTGATAGAAGGCCCTAGCTCCTGGCTGTGGCAGGAGATCAGCTCCTTGAATGCTGCTGACTGGTGTGTCAGTTCCTGGCACTTGACGATGACATCGTATTACCGACACCGTCCAATAGGCCCTGGGGCAATATCGGGGAGTCCAGGAGAAAAGTTTTGTCTTTAATCCCAATATGGTTGAGCCACAGTTCTCCCTCTGTGACATCTAATGCAGCCATGGAACTGCTGAGGGTACGGGCCGTTTTGTGGCACAGAGGGCTAGGTCTGAGGCTCAGCGAGGTTCTGAAACTGCTTCCGGGATTAGACCCTCACCACAGTCCAGGTTCTTTAGCAGGTCAGCCTAGTAAGCCTCACCAATTTAAGAAAAAGCAAAGGATATTGATTTTAGATAGCAATTTCAGCACAACAGCTGGAGGATAGAATAAATTTTTACTTCAGACAATTTAAGATTGCAATTTAAGAATACAGGGAAAGTAATACATGGGCTAATAATAAATGGATTACAAAGACTTTTTTGTTTCTTATGGTTCTGTTTTTATACCTAGCCTGTATTTGATCAGCTCAATAAACAATAATTGAAACATTGTTCTATTTCAATCTCTCAATTACACAAATTATAACTTTACAACAAAAACGAATGACAATTTATTTGTTAAATGTGGTCTAATAATTGCAAACATTAATCACAAATGTCATCTATATTGTTTGGGATTAAGATATGTGTGGCAGACAATATGTGTAAAGGACTTTTATGTATGTATTATCTATGTTTTTTATGTATTTTTTATAATGCTTTAAAAAGCCTAATACAATGACCAGAACAATACTAAAGAGTGAAAAAACAGGGTTAAAAAAGATAATAATAATAATTTAAAAAATGAACTATAAGAGTCTGTGGTTTTAATGGCTGTATTAATAAATATGTATGTATTAATAAATATGAATTCCTTCTTGGCGGGTTGGAGATTTCTTATAATGATAAGAATTGCCATTAATAAGGGAGTCTGTCCTCACAATAGAGGTAACAACAGATATAGCACTATCTATGATTTTAGGAAATCCAAAGCTTTCAAACAAATCACACATTTCCTAAAATTTCTGAAGGAAGTCTTTATTCTCGCTGTAAATGCACTTTCATCTCCGTAGCTGTGAGTAATTTAGAGGTGCCAGTCCACCTAATGGGCATGTGGACAAGAGACAGACATTTTTTTACAGACATTTTTTTACAGTCAGACAGAAACATAACAAGGTGAAGGAAGAAACTAGACCAAGGCAGAAAGAGAACAAGCCCTGTATCCAGATCAATACTTTTAATTTAATACATTTTCAAATATTTTGTATTCACATATCTATTTTATATTTATTTTTAAAATAGATGAATACGGATAAGAAGATAGGATAAAGTATTGGAAAAAGTCTGATATATATAAATATATATATATAAACTGTATATATGTGTATACTGTACTACCTGTGATGTGAGCTTTCGGCAAGTGCATTCATCATATACAAAAAGGACATGCACTAATTCTGTAAAAAAAAAAAAAAAAAAAAGAGCACATTAACCCTTCATAATGCTGGTCAACTCATAAGTAACTGTGCAGGAACCAAGCAGGAACCAGTGACTAATTATCCTTTAAAAGTGCTCTGTTTAGATGCACAGCATCACTGTGTCCACTGATTCTCTGATCCTTCGGGAACATAACAAACCCAAACACTAAAGTATCTTATATAATATTAACAGGTATCTATTGTTTTTAACTATAAGCAGCAGTTTCGTATTTTGAGAAATCATGGATGTTATGAAAGCTGCCTAGATTTCACAGTCATTAAATAAAAGCTAGACATTGCTAATTAGTGCATCTGGTGGAGACCAATGAGTCATGTCTCTGAGTTTGAGGAGCTGTACAAGTTAAAAAGGAGTCTAAGTTACACTCTGCAAATTGATATTACAGAATTACATTGAAAATCAAGCAAAATATTTGGCAAAACTAGAAATTTTCTGCAGATTTGCGGCCAAGTCGAGTTGAGTGACATCACAACATAAGTGCATCGAACATCTATTAAAAATTAGTGAAATATTAGAAATATTCTAATAAAATCAGGACATGATTTTAACCCATGGTCCAGTGGAGTAATACAGTATATTTAAAACTTCCTTCTGCTCATATAATTAGTGTGACAAAAAACAATGCTTTAGGGCAGAGATGTTTTTGTGTTTCTGCATTGACAGGAACCTTGGGGATGACAGTGTATGAGCACATTTCAACAAAAGATAATGAGAGACACAATCTCTCTATAAAGCACACAATCCTTTCAAAGTTTCATAACAAAATTTTGGGCTCTTACTGCACTGAGCGAGACCAGATGATTGTATAGCATTTGTACATCTAAACTCAGTTTCTGTATGTTTGTCTAGAGTCAGAACCAAACAAGGAGAAGCTGCATTTATGCTACACATAACATATGGAACCTAACATCTCTCCCAAAATGTGGTAGCATTTTATGAATTTAAAGCTAAAAAACATGGTTACCTTGTGTTTTTGATGTACACTTAGGACTAGCACTGCATTGCACTTCATCTCTATTTTCCTGTCTATTTTATTAAATTGTTTTATAATACATATTCTAGTGTATTCTCTATGTTTGATCTTGCTCTCAAATCACTGATGTTTTGTCATTTCACCCCCACTTCTCAAATTCTCTAAATTATTTACATGGTTCTGTAAATCTTTTACAATTTATATCTCTGTGATACAAACAGTCCACAGCAAATCATTTCTTCATATCAGTAATCTTTTGCAATTTTACACCAGCAACCATCTGCACTCCCACATTCAGCATCATTCTGCTTATTGATACGGATAACCCGGTTTTCAGACTTTGTATGTTCTCTGATCTCGACTCTACCCTTGACGCTGACTCTGATTAACGTTATTGAATTTTTCTTCACTTTTGTTCCTTATTTTTAAAAAAATCAATTTTCTAAAATTTTGTCTATTCCTACTTTTCTGACTTATTGTAAATACAGTAAAACCTTCTGCACTTGTATCTAAACTCCAAGCATCTGCTTTATGACACATGTATTTACTTTAACATAGCAATATTTGTAAAACTTTGTGAGGAATTTTATCTATAAGAGTAATTAAAGCAAGCAACAGACCCCTTCGAAAAGAACCAGAAAATATTTAAAGTAATTTTGGAGATTTTTGCTAATTTTGATTTCAGTTTGCACACCAGTATATAGGGGTAAAAGATAGCACAGTAGCAGTAGCTATTATCCCTTTGAATACGAGTTACTCTTGGATGAATGTTTTTTTCAGACAATAGCAAATAGCATTTTTCCCAAAATAATGAATAATGCAATTATTCAAAACATTTGGGAGACTGACTGAAACAACTATTTACTTTCTACAAACTATCTACAAACCAAAGCTAAAAATGAATAATGATAACTGAAAATGTAAATGCAAACATACATAAATAAGTACAACAATCCACTCTCTCTGGTTATTGAAATTGATGAAGGTTTCAGAAATTGAAAGCACCAAAATTATTCAACACACCAACAAACCCATGTAATTATGAAGAACACCGTAACACTACAATTGCTCTGAAAGCTTTGGGGCTGCAAATGCAACAAACAGTTTAGCACTCCAACTCTTCAACAGTAAACAGTTGATATATTCAACAAAATAGACATGGTGTTAAAAGCTGAAAGCAATTGTTAACTATATAGTACACAGTTATAGAAGGGAAATGATTTATCAAGCAATTTCAAGATTTGTTCCAAATATTGGAGTTTCTTATTGACACCCTGTCTTAAAAATGTAAAATATTGACATTGTACATAAATATACAAATATATAAATTGTTAAAAGAAAGCGCCATATAAATAAAATTGAATAGAATTTAATAAACAAACATCAGTTAAAAATTGGCCTCATTTATCAGGCTGTATATGTATAGTTTTACTCATAATTCGTTTGTAGTAAGAAATAAGCAAGCACATGAGAACTGCATCAAGCCTTTTTTTCCTGTTAAGCCTTTTGTATATTGAACAGACTTGTATGTATAGTCATAGCAAGAAGCTCTACCTGCTGGGCGTTAAGCTATAAATTACAATTAGCCAAGTGGTTGGACGTCATAAAATGATTGCATCTTTACGAGCCACTGTGCTGTAAAGGGTTGATTTCTAATAATAAGCAGTTAATGGCAAGAAGAGTAACGCTAATTTTCAGCTGGTAACCATAGCACCAGTGACTATATGACTAATGTACACTGTGCCATATTTCTGAAAATTTGGCATAAACAATCAATCCACCTATCAGCATGATTTTGGGAGGAAAAAAGCTGGAGAAACAGGAGGAACCTCTCAGAGTCACAGGAGACATCCAGTTAATAACCATGCAAAAAAATCTTATTAGGATTCCAATAAAAACTTGCACAGGATTCTAGGAATTTTTATCATATTAGCGATACTAGTCTTGTAAGATTCCTATAGGAATTGTCTTAACAATTCACAGACAAGACATAAATATTTTAAGGATCCTAAAGATTCACAATTTCCACTGTATTTTTTTAAACATGCAGCACTTTTTTATTTGACTGTCTTGCAATTTGATGAATTGTAGAATTGAAGGAATTAACTGTTTAAAACATTTTGTTCCATGAATGATTAACTATCAATGAAATGGTTCATAGAAATATTTCAGTCTTAAAGAAAAAATCTCTGTAATATCCAATAGTTTTTCAGCAAATGGTATTTCAGCAATTTCCTATAAAACACAGTGTTCCACTAAGACTCTAAAAAAAACAAGATCCTACAGGATAAAATGGAATTCCAATAGGAGTTTTGAGACGGGAAAAGTCATTAACCCGAATTAAGACTTGAACTGCGGATCCTCGTGCTATTATGTGGTACAGCTACCAGAAAAACCTATTGCCAGTGAAACTGACTCACTTAGATTTGGAGCTAGTAACTGGGTTTCATTTGCTCTTTCAGCATTTGGCAGATGTCTTTCTCATTTATATAAAAAAAGTTAAGAGTTCAGAGACTTGCTCAAGGGCTCAGGAGTGGCAGCTTGCTCTTTCTGGAATTTGAAATTACAACCATCTTTAGGTTGTCATCTTTAGACAGGTTAATGTGAGCATTTAAATGCAAGAAGCTGTTTTAACTAATGGCCACTTCTGTTTTGACCACTTCAGGATCAAAACTGAAGTCAGAGTTCATTTTGTCCAAACCTCTTTTCCTGTCTCTTTAAAAATGATTTGTATTAAAAAGTTTTTTTTCCTGCTAATTGCAAGGTGTGAACGAATATGTGGATGTGTGTGCATGGTGGACTGCAATAGACTATCATCCCATCCAGTAACCCCAGCCTTTCCATGATATGCTCCCGAGTCTCCATGATCCTGACCAGGATAAACCCCTTTCTGAAGACGGCTCAACGCTAATACAGAGTATTACAGAACACACTTTAGCATTTTTTTAAAAAAAACAACAAAACCCAGAAATCAGCAATAATATACAATAAAAAATACTGCTAATAAACTGCAGGTTAAAGTGGCTGAGCAAAATGCAAACTGGATTAACCTTTAAAAATGTTATAAGCTAAGGGAAACTAGCAAACACTCATATCCAATGAAATATCTTTGAACTAGCCAAGAACATGAATGGTGGACGACTGAACAAATGCGCACAGGGGAACCTTGAGAATTGAGTTGCCTTTCTAGAGATCCGTGATGTCCTTTAGCTTCAGTCATTACTTTGTGATTCAGTAGTACAGAATGCAATTAATCCCACACAATGCATCTGTAACTGAAGCACAACAGTGTAGAACCAGATCTCAGTGAGAATGCAAAGGTGTGTATGACTCTCTACCATGCGTGAGTCAAATAGTGAGTTACTATTTGTTTCAACTTCTACTACTCCTGTATTCATGCAGTTATGCTTACTATGTTTACATTATTTTAATGAAATTATATGTTTTTTTATTTTATTACTTTTTAATTTTTTTTTATTTTATTTTTTTTAGAATATGAGACTATGATTATTTTAAATAGATAAGATAAGATAAGATAAGATATACCTTTATTCGTCCCACAATGGGGAAACTTCTCTGTTACAGCAGCAGAGAGAAAGAAATGCAAATGTATAAAAGAATAGAGACATAATATAATATACAGTATATAAACAACACAATGTATAAATACAGAGAAGAAAAAAAGAGACCACGAGTAAATAGTTACGCTAATAACAATATTGCACACAGGTAATATTGCATGTTTTTCAAAATTTCTGCTATTGCACATGTTGTTTAAAATACTTTGTTATTGTTTTTGTTACAGTTAAACAGTAATCCAGTTACTGGATTGAGTTGAGTTGAGTTTTATTTATTTATTTATTTATTTATTTATTTATTTATTTATTTTTCTATTTATTTATTTATTTTTTAGAAAGAATCATTTTCCTTCTAATAAAACGAATCTCTTGCACTTAACTCATTTGTCTGCATGTGAATCGATTCATTGAGAAGAGCCTCGCGCTTTTTAACTAAAGATTGTTGTATATAAACTAGCTGAATTTGTCTATCTGAGGTTTTTACTAATTTAAGGACGACTTTACGTTATTTACGCAGGGCTTCAGGGATAAACAACGTTAGAACAAACGGAATAACGACGTCCTTAAAGCGTTAGTATGACGTGAATCGGTCTTAGTGCACGGGTGAGTCGATACTGCCTCCAGGTGAGTCGATACTGCCACCGGTCAGCGAGAAAGCACAGCACTTATTCTGAAGGTAAGAGAAGAGAAAGCCTAGGAAGAGAAAGACTAGAGAGTCAGATTGGCATGAATTCTGGTACGGATGACTGTAATGCTTTTTCCCCCACCTTCAAGGACTGGAACATAGGAGAAACTTTCAGGCAGAGGATTTCTCTCTCCTAATCTCAGAGTTAGAATACATCAAGGTAAGTTACATGGTTTTTCATGACCTACAACACTAGCTGTCAAATATGATCTATACATTTAATAGATTAACACCATGTATTAATGAAATTAGGAGATTAATGGATAAATGATGTAAACTTCCTGATGCATGCTTTAAAATTACAGCAAATGTTCAGTATACCAATTGTTCTTATTGATCTCGACCATCTCAATATTTAAGACATTAAGATTTAATCCATTTTTAATTAATCGACCATCTCAATATTTAAGACATTTGTAGTGTCCAGATTTACTGTATTGATAAATCATCACACAATGCCAACGAGCAATTTAGATATTTAAGAACAATTTTATATTTAGTTATATTTAGATCATGTTTTATAATTCATATTGCTTTTATTATATTTTATTAATCTATCATTCCCTTTCAAGTAAATGTATTTTCCTGGTCAGTTGAGTGATACCATTAATTGTACTTCTTTGTACCTTTCAAGGTGTATGGATCTTTTACCTGCGAAGGTGCATGTGTTTTATCTTTAAATAGCTTACAGCTTGTTTCTTTTTGTGTGGAATACATTTTTACCCTTGTTATGTGCTGGTTCTAGATTTTTGTAGTCAAAATTTCCTGAAGTAACGTAGGCAGAACACGACAACAAAGACAACATCATTCAAAACCTGCTATTACTTGGATTTCTGAACATATTTTTTTCTGAACATAAATTGTACCCCGTGCCCCTTCTTATTATAGATACAAGGACGAAATGGTATTCTCATGAAATAAAGCACAGCCTTATAAGTTCTCATCTCAACACAGTCGTTTGTGTGGATGCTACTATTTATGTCAGTGCTCTGCCAAAATAATAGGCAACTTCAACCAAATTCTTAATAGGACCTAGTTTTATTTTGTTTAATCTACAATAGTTCAATGCACCATAAATACTGCTGCTCCTTTCAAACATGTTAGGACTGTTTAATACATTTTCCATATGCACCTAGCCCTGTTTTCCATGTCTTATATTTTATATATATGCATTTTTTTCAGTTTAAATGAAAATTTTTTTTGTAGCTATTATTAAAAACAGCTAAACATATTCTAATTTGCTATGTATGAAATTCAGCTACAGCACTTGAGCATTATGAACATTTCTTCAGTCTGTTTACAGATGAAACTGATTAGATCATTTGGTTATGGTTATCAATAACCAATAACCAAAATGTAAATAATCTGAAAGCATCAGCTAAACATTTTCTATTCTGTAATTAATTCATTAACTTTTTTATTTATTTTTTAATTATTTCCATTTTGGTTATGGTTAGATTTAGGTGTTAGATTAAAACAGTAGACACTTAATTAAAAAGTCTAAAACCTTGCGATTTCCTCACAACTCAAATTTCTTGTCTATTCTTGTCTATTTTTCTAACCAATTCCTTTTTTCAGTGCTACAGTAGCTTTTGTGTGGAATTGGACCAGAAGGGCTAGCCTTCACTCCCCACACGCATCTGTGAGCCTTGGATGACCATGACCCTGTTGACGGTTCACCAGTTATTCTTCTTTTGACCACTTTTGGTAGGCACTAACCACTGCATATGATTAACACACCACAACACACCTGCTGTTTTTGTGATGCTCTGACTCAGTTGTTTAGCCACCACAATTTGGCTAAAAGTCACTCATTCTTACGCTTGACATTTTTCCTGCTTCCAACACATCAGAATTGAGACCTGAACGTCCACTTACTGGCTGGATCCCACCCTTTAAACAAGATAATCAGTTATTCACTGCACCAATCAGTGAGGTTAATGTTATTGCTGATAGGTTTAAGCATAATAATAAGAGTGTTAAAATATTTTTTTATTTAACAAAGCATATTCTTGTGGTGATGAATCTTTTTTAGTAAACTTTGTAGAATAGAAGCCTTTATTTTGTCACACATACCTTAAAGCACAGTGAAATTCTCTTTTATTTCTTCTTCTATTCATAGCTCACACACCTGGGGTTGATTTAAAGAGCAGAATCGTTTAGAATTGTTAATTGATAAGTCTTTCAGCATTTTCAAGTACACGTAGAAACAACAAAATTAAACCAATTGCCAGCATCCAGATGTTTGGAGAGATAAATCAGAGATGTAGACAAACACTCATTACCTGCTCATTCTCCACAACTCCTCATCCACTTCACAGCCTACATTTGCCACAGTCACAGACCACAGAACAGCCTCACAGGTCCACAGCAAACTAAAGTCCTTCTTAGTTGCCTCTATGATATCCATGATAACCTTCCTCTTTGTTGAACACTTGGGGTCCAGCAGGTGGTGTGCACGAGTACTTCACTGAGCATGCATTAAGCACTTGAACCCCATCTGTAGCACTCAAAATTCACGGTATTTTTGGCTCTCTTTGGCATCTTGTCATCCTCCATCTAATTTTGTCCATCTGACTGCGAATTCCATCATGATATTGTTTTTATGCATATGACACCAGGTTCATGTGGTTATTGAATGAGAAACTTACCAGTTAAAGGTGCCCTGCCACACGTATTTCATTACTTTTGTGGTAATGTCTGAAGTTTACCATGGACTCTGTAACATTTTTTTGTGGAAAAAATGCCTTGGTTACCTTGTTTCAAGCCATTCTAGTGTGGTATAGAAAGCCTGCAGGAAGACTCAGCTCAATTTGCGCCAGTTCTCATGAATATTCAAATGAGCTATGCTGATTGGCTAACCGCTAGGATATGAGAGCATGACTATTCATTCACCCAGCGCAATAAGTAGCCTAGGCTAGAGGAAATTTGTTTACAATCACCTTGAATTGCGGCAGAATGGCTTCTTCACAAGCCTGTTGATTTTCAGCCATCCTTGCTGTATAGGAAACTCACTGAGCTACACGAATTCTGGGGGCGCGGTCTCAAGTGGGAGAGCTCATGAATAGTAATGAGCTCAGTCATGTGTGACCAGCTTTTCCAACTGACCTGATTTCTCCCCTTATTTCTTTTAAGTGGCTAGAACTGACTGGGGAGGTAACAGTTCGTTTTCAAATTCACGACAACACAAACACATATGGACCTAACACATATCAAAAAATACAAGTAAAAACAGTTTTGTGTGGAAGGGCACCTTTAATAAGCCCTCTGTTAATTTTCATAGAAAAAAAAGGATAAATGAAATTATAACAATTCAGTGACAATTGCCTTCTCCTAACACAGTTGGTGGTTAGAAGTGGTGACCCGATTCCACGGGCTAATGAAGCATGGAACTGTAAGGATTGGAAAGATCCAGCGATAGCAGGTATCTGTTCTTCTTTCTGGCTTCTATAAACATTTCTGTGTGTTCAATGTAACCTGGCACTTTGGGTATCCTTCTCATTTGCACAGAGATGTTGGTATAGGATATTTAGGACTTTTGGTGGGCTTGAAACAGTACAGAAGAATACTTTCCCCTCTACACAGAGAAGTGAATGGATGTAAACTGCTAAATGGTCTTTGCGTTCTCGTCCATGGCATCCAGATCCTGCACATAGTCACCCTTCAGTGACTTTCCCCTCCTCGCTAGATCATCTTGGCCTTGTGGATTTTGTAGATTTTACTGTATAATCACCCTGCCCTCTTCATTGGGTTTCATGTTTGGGATTCAATTATTCTTAATGTATTTGTCCAACTGGGGGTTCTCATCCCTCTTCACATCCAACCTTACTGATTATTTTCCTACAACAGTACATTCTTTCACATTTTTTGCCTTTTGTTAATTGGTCCCTTTGCTAGCCTTCCAGACGCTGTATCTTGCAAACTAGAGTGGATTTCTTGAGCTTATTACTTGCACTTGAAGCTGAAAGAAGAAATATCTGTGTGTCTACCAAATGTTGAAATAGTCCTGAGACATATTTTTTTTGTGCAAATGTGACGACTTATTGAGAATAGAAAAAAATGATGAAATACTTCATCATACTCTAAGTGGATTCAAACAGGCCAGTAGTAATACCTCTGGAAAACTATAGAAAATTAGAGAAAAACTAAACTCTTCACACTATTAATTTCAGCCCATATTATAGGTTATCAGAAAGAAAGTGAGCAGAGTATAAATACACTTCGTACACCATTGTCTTCTATGACGTCAAAGGGACTTGTATCTTAATGCTTTAAACTTTGCCTGTTACTCTACAATATATTATTAAGCATCTCATTTATCTGTTAAGATAAGCTTTTTTTTTTCTGTCTGGTCACAAATTTAAGGTCATAAAATGTTTATAGGTATTAAGTAGACACCTGGTGCATATAATAACATATAATCACTTTAGAAATGTCAATTTGAATCCTGGGAATGAAAGTAATAATTTTAGGTATGCAGAATGGTCCTTGAAATGTGTGTATGAATATTTCTTTACTTATTTACATAGCATAGCCATTCCTGTGTGTCACTCTTGCTTGTATATGAACTCATTTATTGCGGTGCATTTCACTGAATTTATATGTCAAGGGTAAATTTAAACATATGAGTGAGTTAAGTTGCCTTGCCGATTGACAACCAGTTGTAATTCATTCCTATTTGGTCATTCCTCCTACTGAGGTGCACGATTAAGGTGCAAGTAATCTGTAATGTGCAGATGTCTGTGCAATAAAGCAACAAAATGACATGGATCAATGTTTCTTATATTTTATCCAATGGTAAAGTATTAGAATATGAGCATTTCTTCATATGCATATGAGCTCAATGTTTGCATGTTGTTGTACTATGCATAGTACAACAACAACTGTTGGATGGTTAAATGTCTAATATGTGCAAATGATACATACATCACATTAAGTTTCCTACATTTTCTCTGAATAATTTATTATTGCTTAATTTATTATTTATTATTGTTAGATATAACCTGTTCTTCCTCTGAGATGAGGACATTTAAGAGCTGTATTGTGTCTTCTGTTGTGAACTGCTTGTAACAATTTGGTTCTTTAGTTTTGCAGGCATTATTCAGTCACACTCCATTTACAGTAGGAGTTCATTTCTGTTGGATCTGCATTCCTCATGTTTTCATCTGGACTTGGACCAAAACCCTGATACTGTGAGATCATAAGTCAACAATGAACCTTACCTCAGATTTGTTGGACTTGATGCTGAAGGCGTCCAACCTCTCACGATGGCAATTCATCCAACAATACTCCATCCCACCTCTTGTGGCTGTGCCCAGGCTCCCAGATGCCCTTCTACCAGTATTTTGTCTGCTCTATGTGCTCATCTTTGGGCTTGCTGTGGTTGGAAATGGGGCTGTGCTGGTTCTTCTTTGCCGTAAGAAAGCACTGCAGTCCCCAAGCACTTTCTTCATCTGCTCGCTGGCACTCAGTGACCTTCTCATTGGCATTGTGTGTGTACCTGTGTCCCTGTCACAACACTTTTTTACCAACTGGCTGGCAGGTAAGCTTTCATCATAGACGGCATTGCACCCATCACTGTTTATCTATATATATTATCTACATATCCCAACAACCACTACAAAATTATATAACATCAGAAGCTATAAACTCCAAAGCTGTTGCAACATTCATAATCAAAAACAATAATTGTATGTAAATGTGCTGATTTTTGGTAAAGTACAATAAGGTTGTATTTAAATGGCTAAAAATGGCTTCAGGGGGGCACGGTGGCTTAGTGGTTAGCACGTTTGCCTCACACCTACAGGGTTGGGGGTTTGATTCCCGCCTCCGTCTTGTGTGTGTGGAGTTTGCATGTTCTCCCTGTGCCTCGCGGGTTTCCTCCGGGTACTCTGGTTTCCTCCCCGGTCCAAAGACATGCATGGTAGGTTGATTGGCATCTCTGGAAAATTGTCCGTAGTGTGTGATTGTGTGAGTGAATGAGAGTGTGTGTGTGCCCTGTGATGGGTTGGCACTCCGTCCAGGGTGTATCCTGCCTTGATGACCGATGATGCCTGAGTGGCTCCCCGTGACCCGAGGTAGTTCGAATAAATGGTAGAAGATGAAAGAATGAAAAATGGCTTCATGCATATATATATAGCCTTTTGGACAGCAGTCATCTGAACACACACAAACACAGAAAGGGAAGCAACTGCCATCACACATGCATTGGGAGATGGCATTTGGAGTCTATGGCTTGAAATAGTCTGTCTTTAGGCAATGGCAGTGGACCAATTTTAGTGAAGCTGTGAGGCCAAGTATTGCTTTGTAAGTGAGATGTATAATTTTGTTTTTGATTCTCTTTGAGATAGATGACCAGTATGCAGAGTTACAGTAGTCTAAAAAAGACTTTAGAAAGCAAGAACAAGGGATTCAGTATATTTTACTTAAACTTGCTGAGTGACCCAATATGAGGTTCAAACAAAGACTTTAAATTTTTTTTTTTATTAAGATGAGGAATCTTACACCTAAATAAGTGGTGACTCAGTAATTAGATTGTTGGGCTTCTAATGAGAAGGTTCAAAAGATGTACCAATGCACATTTTCCATTAAAACGTAAAACTTCATGACCTTCTGCTCTCAGTCAGTTTCCATAGCCCTAAATAGGCTTTAGTGAAGTATTGAACTAATATATGTGAATGTAAACATCATAGGGTAAAGAGTGTAAACTTAATTTTTGATTTGTTAATGTTCTTTGTAGAATTGATGTGTAACTCTATACATTTTAATTCTAATAATTTAGCTTCTAACATAGACGATAAATATAATAAATATAAAAAATATATAATAACTTTCTCTTCCAATAACTTTCACTTGAATAATAACCTGTCCAAATAAATAGAAATCTTCATATTGTAGTTATGTAAATAATAATAATTTTATAATCTTGTTTAATTGTCAGAATTATGTCACTAATAATAATAGATTCAATTCATACCATACATTTCTTAAAACAGTATATATACACAGTTTGTTTCAAAGCTCCAGGCTGTTGATTGGGCCCGAATGCTCACAGAAGAGATAAATAAATGATTTTTTTATTGTTATATGGTTTTATTATTTAGATTTTTTTTAGACTTTTATGAAAGTTTTTTTATTAAAGGGGAGCTATTCACATAAACATGGTCATAGGCATTTCTTTCATTGTGGTGATAGTTATTTTGCCTCTGCAGGCTTTGTGCTTCATGCACGGGAATAGCTATTTAGCTTTACAAATAATACACTATTATATGTGGTTGCCGGAGCAACGTGGTTGTGCTAGTTACATTGCCTTTGCAAAGCATTTATGTGACCAAAATAAGATGAATTTTAATCAGAATTAAAGTGAAAACGTGGGATAAATTGAGAAGTTCTCATATTTAATATATTAGATATAGACCTCATGTTTTCTGTCCTTATATTTTCCTTCGGGTTTCCTCCCCCGGTCCAAAGACATGCATGGTAGGTTGATTGGCATCTCTGGAAAATTGTCCCTAGTGTGTGAGTGCGTGAGTGAATGAGTGTGTGTGCCCTGTGATGGGTTGGCACTCCGTCCAGGGTGTATCCTGCCTTGATGCCCGATGATGCCTGAGATAGGCACAGGCTCCCCGTGACCCGAGGTAGTTTGGATAAGCGGTAGAAAATGAGTGAGTGAGTGAGAGAGAGCCGCTCTAGCACTTCGCTGCTGCCGCAATCTAAACTCCCTCCTCCAACCCTGACTCCACCATGCCGTAAGCGCGCTATCTAATACTATGCATGATTAGTGGTTCTGTCATACGGGGGGGTCTATTCTATTTTCTAGTTGCTGCTCTCCCCGCTCTGTCCACGCATGTGCACGTGGATTCTTGCCCAGAACAGAACCATACCGCCAACACTAACTGTATGCATAACATTTAATAAATTCTCTTTTGACAAAGTGGTCCTGACAGAAATGGATAAAATGGGAGATGTGATAGACTATGTATGTAAATGTAAAATAAATCAGATTCTAAATTAGTCTCTCAATCGTAATTAATGGCAAATGTTTTCTGATTCCACATAAAGACAAAGCCCTAAAAAATGTACATGCGTTTTGCGTTTTGTGTTGTATGCGTTTTGACATAAGCCTTTACTCATTCTGCTTATAGAAATGTTGGTACACATCAAATAGAGTGTCACCTCTGTGATTTTAATTGGTTACAATTAAGCAAATAATAATTACTGTGACTGTATGTAATTATTAAAATTCTATGTATTAATTCTTGGAATAAGGAATGGCAAGAATGAAGGATTAATATACAGTATCTCGCAGAAGTGTGTACACCCCGCAAATTTTTGTAAATATTTTATATCTTTTCATGTGACAACATGAATGTGAATTGACACTTTGCTACAATTTACAGTAGTGAGTATACAGCTTGTATAATAGTGTAAATTTGCTGTCGCCTCAAAATAACACAACACACAGCTATTAATGTCTAAACCGCAGACCACAAAAGTGTGTATGTGAAAATGTCCAAATTGGGCCCAAAGTGTCAATATTTTGTGTGGCCACCATTATTTTCCAACACTGACTTAACCCTCTTGGGCATGGAGCTCACCAGAGCGTCACAGAGTTGATGACATCACCGAGTTGGTGGATGCTAGATACCTTGTGCTCCTCCACCTTCCATTTGAGGATGCCCCACAGATGCTCAATAGGGTTTAAGTCTGGAGACATGCTTGGCCAGTCCATCACCTTTACCCCAGCTTCTTTAGCAAGGCAGTGGTCATCTTGGGGGTGTGTTTGGGGTCGTTATCATGTTGGAATACTGCCCTGTGGTCCAGTCTCCGAAGGGACATGTACATGCACATGTTGGCATTCATGGTTCCCTCAATGAACTGTAGCTCCCCAGTGCTGGCAGCACTCATGCAGCCCCAGACCATGACACTCCCACCACTATGCTTGACTGTAGGCAAGACACACTTGTCTTTGTACTCCTCACCTGGTTGCCGACACACACGCTTGACACCATCTGAACCAAATAAATTTATCTTGGGCTCATCAGACCACAGGACATGGTTCCAGTAATCCATTTCCTTAGTCTGCTTGTCTTCAGCAAACTGTTTTTGGACTTTCTTGTGCATCATCTTTAGAAGAGGCTTCCTTCTGGGACCATGTAGACCAATTCAATGCAGTTTGTGGCATATGGTCTGAGCACTGACAGGTTGACCCCCCACCCCTTCAACCACTGCAGCAATGCTGGCAGCATTCATGCATCTATTTTCCGAACACAACCTCTGGATATGACGCTGACCACGTGCACGCAACTTTTTTGGTCTATCATGGCGAGGCCTGTTCTGAGTGGAACCTTACCTGTTGAACCGCTGTATGGTCTTGGCCATCGTGCTGAAGCTCAGTTTCAGAGTCTTGGTAATCTTCTTATAGCCTACGCCATCTTTACTCAGAGAGTTCTTTGCCATGAGGTACCATGTTGAACTTCCAGTGACCAGTATGAGAGAGTGAGAGCGATAACACCAAATTTAACACCCCTGCTCCAAATTCACAACCTGAGACCTTGTAACACTAACGAGTCACATGACACCGGGGAGAGAAAATGGCTAATTGGGCCCAATTTGGACATTTTCACTTAGGGGTGTACTCACTTTTGTGGCCAGTGGTTTAGACATTAATGGCTGTGTGTTGTGTTATTTTGAGGGGACAGCAAATTTACATTGTTATACAACCTGTACACTCACTAGTTTTCATTTACATTTCTACAGTGTTGTCAAATTAAAAGATATAATAAAATATTTACAGAAATGTGAGGGGTGTACACACTTCTGTGACATACTATATATTAATACTATATAGTATTTAGATGTTATTTATGTCATTAATCGAATTGTTGCCAATTATTATCCCATTAGCTTAATTATATTGTCAGCTGTGTAGTCAGCTTATATAAAATTTTTACTTTATTTCATATAGCTTATAAAAGGAAACTCATTGGTAAAGTCTCCAATAAGATATAGCCTGACTAGTGTTTCAGGCTAGATGTGAAAATAGACAAAAATACTCAGCTGAGCAATTTTTGCCATACATCTTTTAAGAGAGGGCTCTCATTAAGACATTTTCCTCTAATCATTACCTTTATGTCACTTGTTCATCTTCATGAGTATAAAATCACTGAACACTGTGAAGACGGACTATAGACATATTGTGTGCAGCAAATTACGGATGTAATTAGGGAACCTATTGTACATCGGTGTAGAAGGATTTGACAGAATACTGGTGGGGATGGTGCAGAAACATTTTTGGATTCTATTCATCAATCTTCCATACATCTTTTAAGAGAGGGCTCTCATTAAGTCCATGACCTTTTCCTCTAATCATTACCTTTATGTCACTTGTTCATCTTCATGAGTATAAAATCACTGAACTCTGTGAAGACGGACTATAGACATATTGTGTGCAGCAAATTATGGATGTAATTAGGGAACCTATTGGACATCGGTGTAGAAGGATTTGACAGAATACTGGTGGGGATGGTGCAGAAACATTTTTTGATTCTATTCATCAATCTATTTATTCATCCAGAAGAAACTGAATTAAGGACAGGAACTAAAATGTGCTGAAGGTTTTAGAAAGCTGTAAAGTGGCATTAAATTTGAAAAAATAAATATAATAAAAGCATTAAATTAAAGCAAGGGAACATTTTTCCCCCTTAATGTGAAATAACAACATATAAAAATTAAAATAACACACACACACACACACACACACACACACACACACACACACACACACACACATATATATTATATATATGTATATATAATATCATATTTTGTGTTCATTACTGTATATATGGTGAAATAATTTTATAATAATCATTACTCTGTAAGCATAGTTGTCATTAATTACCATCAATTATTGAGTATCTGTTAAACAAGCTAGCAAAATGGATGTAAGCATTCACAAGAATGACAAAAATAAGTTACCAAAGGTTGTGGATCAATATTCATGCATCCAGGCATAAGCTTCCAAACTTTCATCAGTCACACTCATGCACACTTGACTCTGCAGGCAACTTCCTGTGCAAGCTGGTCCCTTTCCTCCAAGTGACTGCCATAGCAACCAGCATCCTGACCATGACTTGTATCGCTGTGGAGCGTTTTCAAGGGATTTTGTATCCTCTTCATGTCCGCAACAACTACATCCTTCACAGCTCCATCATCATGCTTGGTGAGAAAAATATACCTGTTTTCCAGTACAGTACTGTCCTTGCAATTATATCCTCAGTGTGATGCAGTGTGTGTTGGTCTGGACAGAGTTACATTCAAATTGGTGTGTAAATTTTTGTGTGTACATTAGGAATAGTTAATAATACTAGCTTATCACTAGGAGCTATAAATTTCAAAGAAGATTTTTTTTTATTTCTAATTAGTTTTTGATCTAATCAGTTCCAGGTGGATGAATCTATATGGGAAGCAGGTCTTCCATGTACAAATTAGAACGGAAAATGTTCCCTTGTTTTCTTTCCTTCCCTGAAGTCAGCATATTTCAGTATTTTGTATACCACAATCATTAGTCGAAACTGTAATTATGAGTAATTTTACAATTTTTGTACAATTACCAAAACCTAAAAACCAAAAACATGGATGGCGATTCTGCATTGAATCGAGTAAACATGTTTTTGATAGTTCTCCGCAACTCAATTATTTCATTCTAATATACCTTGTAGTCATCTGGAAATCATTACCTGTTCATTCGTTCACACCCCCTGGCCAACTTGAATAATGCCAGTAAGGCAGAAGAAAGCTGGAATGTCAAGCATCGAAGAGGCGGAAAGTTCTGCGTATACTTTGGTGGAGCTGTGGGCCAATGCTAATCAAGCTAGCATAAAAGCAATGGAGGCTTCAAATGCAGACATGGAAGCAATATTGAAATTGAATAGCTTCTTTGACAGTAAATTTGATGCTCTTTCATCTACTTTATCAGTATTGAACATATCATTTGCTAGCGTTTACACTAGAATTGCAGATCTGCTAATATGCAGACTAATCGTCACAGCCTCAAAGAGACGGCCAGTCACAGGCATTTATTGTTCAAGTTCTTCAAATTAACAAGTGAAAGAACACATACTGCACCTAGTAAGATCGAAACCCCTGCAATTCAATGGTAAAGTGATACATATCTTTCCAGATCTGGCTTCTAATGCTTTTAAACAGAGACAGAAATGTGACAATTTAAGAAAGAAAAAAATAATTATGTAGTGTTAGGACTAAGAAAATATTTAAAAGATATATAAATTTCCAGATGAAACCTTCAGTATCATTACCTACCAACCTGATCAATTCAGTTACAGGAATCTGATTCTACACTAAACAGAGGCTCATCTAAACTGAATAGGCGAAGATTGTTACCTGGCCTGGGTTTGTTACCTGGCCTGGGATTGTCCTGCCTGGGTTTTACTGCCCACAGTATTGTTTTTTTGAATGATTCTTTGTAAACACTAGAATACAGAAGATACAATACACATTTCCAGCAAACTCTGAAATACATTTTCCTCATTCTGAATTTTTTTATCTGAATATTACCTGAAGCTTATGATTTGTATCTACATGGCTTCCACATGATTGGCTGACAGGATAATTGCATAAATGCGTAAGTGCATACATTTTCCTAAAAAGACAGTTAGTGTATTTCTTTAATCTTCCCATGGAGTATGCTTATTAAGTTACAAATTTTTAATATCACTCTGTTAGCACACAGTGTAGGAATAGTAGTGAAGGTAATAATATTAAGAATTTTCCAGGCTCTTTTAGTATTCAGGTGTTTATGACTTATACAATGGTACGAGGAATAATGATGTAGAGTTTATTTGTCCACTGTGCGTAGTAAAAAGGAAATAATTAGAACGTAAAAAGTTCTATAAAAAAAAAGGAAAAAGGCAATAATTAGAACGAACTTTTGTATATACAGTATGACAGTGTGTTTTTAAATACTTACACCTAGTTTACTGACTACCGTTTTTACTCACCACCTACATACACTCATCCTGTAAAGTTAATGGCATGCTGAGTAGTGCAGTGACATTGGAAATGAATGCATCAGCAACACGATGCCTCTCTGTATGGAACCAGAGGCTTAGAAGGAATTTGTACATGAAAAGAGTGACAGTAAAATGCAGGCTTTCATAACTAACAGGAAGAAAAGCATCAATAAGTTTTTAGAATGTAGAAATAACTAAGAATCACTGGACATTTTTATGGTAGCTATAATAAAGTCGAGAGTTTTACTGATGGCAGTAAATTAACCCTGCTTCTCTGTAACTGTATAATAGTAGAATTGTTTGGAGTTTGGAGTCAGCTCATGAAATGTACAGTTTATATTTGAGTAATATGAGTAAATTTGTAAAAGATTGATAAATAATGCCCAATGCTTTTGTTTACAATTTACTGCCTGTAATTTTTAACCTGCCTACTCTGACTTGAAGATGAATGCTGATAAATGACTATTTAGTAATTAGGAACTTAATTGGAAATTAATTTAATCATCATGTTGTATGAAGCATTGTGCATGTCATCCATTATAATTTTGAATCCTCATTTTCTCTGCCAGCCTTGTTAGATAAAAGTCTTGCATATGTGTCTTTAATTATATATGACGGCATAACATTATCAATGCAACTACTTTCAATTTTTTTAATCTTGATTTTGACACAATCTTAATATAAATTAATATGTTTATAAATGTGTGATTTCTCCTCATCTAATTTTCTTTTGTTCCTGTTCCAGTGGCTGTGTGGATAGTTGCACTGGCAATTGCAGCTCCCATGTGGTTTGTGCAGAAAGTACAGGTACAGTATGAGCCTGTTTTTTTTTTTTTTTTTTTTTTTTAACATACCTATATTAAATTATAATTAAAGTTATTTAATTATTCAATAGTTTTTAATAAATGTCAAACACGAATATTGTATTTAAGCCAAGAATTGTTTTTTTGTGTGTTTTTAGGACATTTAAGACATTTAGTGTATTTTTTTTTATTTGTTTATTATTTATTTTTTTTATTAAAGGACATTAACAGCGGAAATGTATAAGGCATTAGAATATTACAGACATATAGAAGCTGAAAACAAGCAGATTAAAACATTATTATAACCTAAAACCTTTGTTTATGTTTATGGTTTCTTAGCATTCTTCAAATGACCAAACGAATGGAGTGCAATTTAAAACTTAACAATTATGCAGGTTTCTACATTCACTACTTGTCACTGATCATGTGAAGGGTCTTGTAGTTCTTGGCTGGCTAAAGAACATGAATATTTTATTTCACATTTTCAGCCGTGATCAACCCAAAGTACAACACTTCAGTATAGGTTTGCGGGGGACGTGGTAGCTCAGTGGTTAAGGTGTTCGACTACTGATCGGAAGGTTATTGGTTTGAATCCCAGGTCCACCAAGTTGCCACTGCAGGGCCCCTGAGCAAGGCCCTTAACCCTCAATTGCTGAGGTGTATAAACCAAAATAAAAGAGTGTCTAAAAGTCACTCTGGATAAGAGTGTCTGCTAAATGCTGTAAATGTTTGCACCAACTATACAACATTAAAAGAGCTGACTTAAAACTAGCCTCTTAATAAACTTGATCTCTTAAACTTGCAGGTGAAATACGACTTCCTGTTTGATGTTCATCACACCAGTTGTCTGGAGGTGTGGCCAAGCCAGCACTGGAGGCGGAATTACACCTTATGCCTATCAGTGATGGTTTTTTTGGTCCCAATGGTGACCATGGCTATCCTGTATGGAAAGATCATGAGGGAACTGTGGGGCAAACACCGCATTCACGAGGCTGTGTTCCAAACACTGCCAGGGTCTGAGATCAACAAGATCACCAGGTCAGAGCAAAGAAAGTTTGGGTAAATACGTGCTTCAAATGCAAGCTAAAAGCAAATGTTATAAAGAACACAGAGGTCTCACAGGTAAGTACAGTAACATTTTGTATAGAAGGGGTCTGAACAAATGCATGCAAATCCATGATCATAAACAAAACGTACAGGTTTGTTCAAATGTAAATGAAATAGATCAGAAAATCAAAGTTTATAAACCCCTAGACTAAAGATAGCAAACTACTGATATAATTCAGCATACCACACAAAGTTGACTGTCTCTTTAAACAGACTGGAAGATTCCAGAAATTAATGTAATGGCTTTTAAAAGCTTCTGTGTACAGAAAAAAAGGTTCAGCTTCTTCTTGGAAGGAATTACCGGACAATTTGAGATTCCACATTCACAACAGGTGAAACTTTGAAGAACACCAGCCCATCTTTGCAGCATGGGGGAGGTAGCATCGTGTCCTGGGGCTGTTTTGTTGTAGAAAGGGACTGGTGCACTTATAGATGGCTTTAATTAGCTTAAAGTGAAAGTATGGGAGTTACACACTTCCAGTAAGCACTTTTATCCTGGTCAAGGTCACCCTGTATCCTGGGAATGCTGGGCAAGAGGTGGAACACACCCTGAATGAGATACCAGTCTAAAAGTCTAAGTAAACTATAAGTAAATATAATATAAATAATAAGGGCTACCAAAGAAACTAGCAAACAAATGAAGAAAATGAATGCGGTGCACAAAGGATTTGCAGGCTATGAGGAAGCCTAGGAACCAAAACATTTTTTAAATGATTGAAATAAAACTGTTTGATTATTTTGCTCATAAAAGAATCAAGTAGCAACCACCAATATGAGAAAAGATTCTAGAATCGAAATGCAATGACTGATTATAGTATTAATATGAATAACTTTCACCTCTATTCCTGACTTCATTACTCTGTCCAGTCACTTTCAGTCAATGTTTCTCTGAAACATCCCTTATACTTACACACTTCCAGTAAGCACTTTTATCCTGGTCAAGGTCACCCTGTATCCTGGGAATGCTGGGCAAGAGGTGGAACACACCCTGAATGAGATACCAGTCTAAAAGTCTAAGTAAAATACCAGTAAATTGACGTAAATTGCAGCAAGCACGAAAAAAAAAGCAAGGCTTTCAGGATTTCTAGTCTCTTTTAAAAAGTAAACAGATTTATGTTATAGAATATGTGGCTAGAAATTAGTATCATGGACGATATCCAGTTTTGAGTGCATTTCTACCTGGTGCTCAGTGTTACCAGGGAGTGTTGCCAGATCTCAGCTTCAGGTTCTTAGCTTTGGAACTTCAGCTCATGTTGGATTACTGCAAGACCTTTGTGTTGGTTTGTGAGTGTTTGTGAATCATTAGCAAAGTTGCTGTTTCCAGGAGGAAGAGGAGGGCAGTGAAGATGATGGCCACGGTGGTGCTTCTGTTTGGTGCTTGCTGGGCTCCATTTCACCTTGTATCACTGCTGCTGGACTATGGTAACAGACACATACACATACACTCACAGAGAGAAATACTATCTTATCTCAGGTTCTCTGAAAGCATGAGTGAGGTATCTCACCATGGGGTATAGCCTCTCCATGCACCTCAGAAACTATTTCACTACACCAGCCCATCAACTGGCTGTCAAAAGTGACTTATGTGCTACCATCTTACTTCATGTCACCAGGGAGGCTGATCTGACACCTCCTCAGATATCTTTCACATGTTACGATAGTAACCTCGGTTTTTTTCATTTCTGCACCTGTCTGGCGTCTACTGCGGTATGAGTTCTGTCTCTGTTTCCTGCTCAATGTCAGAAACATGTCTGGGAAGATTCCTCCAAGCAATTCATAATCATAGTATTATAAGGCATTTTCTTTATGTGAAACCATTCTGTGGATATGGATATGGAGATCGATAGGCCAAGGCTACTCTTTATGATGTTCATCCTTGATAACGATTGGCTGGCAGATAAAACCTTTTAATATAGTATCAAAAGCTTAAAAAACTTAACACCACTGAAGAATAAAGTATCCTCCAATGATTAATTATTTATTAATATATTAATTACTTTTTTTTTTTTTAATCAAATCTTTATAATACCAAGGTCACTGTTTCACTTTAAACAGAGTGAGAGTAAAATGCATCAGCCTTGAATTTCCTATTCATTTCATAATACTATAATGACCATTAGTCATTTATTCAACACATGCTGTCAGATTTTTTTTTCCTGTTAAACCAGGAGTTCTAATTGCAAATGAAAAAGTCTTGTGAATTGAAAAAAAAAACCTGTATTTTCTCTAAATAGCAAAAAACAGCAATAAATTCAAGGCCTTTAAGTTACAGTAGCTAGTGACATAAATGTGACACAGCACTGCAAAAAACGTCTTAATATTTTTAATATTATTAATAAAACCATCTTGAATATTACCAACTCTAACTAATTAAAACATAATTCTGTAAACTTTTACTAATTTCAAGCTTGAAATGGTCTGATTGAACAAGAATATGGAAAGATTGAAATGAATCTAGAAATAGGTTTAGTAACCTTATACTAGATAAATCTGACTATATATAAGATATTTCTACTTACTGAGATATTAGTTTTTGCAGTGTGTTTTATTTCAATTCAATTAAGTCCATTTTAGTTCTAGGTTGTAGCATTACAGTATGAGGGAAAGTTCCAAGGTTTGAAAACATAAACCAGAGACGACGCTTAACCTGACAGACGGTGATCAGCTAGCTACTGCTGAATAACTTGACATTTCTATTTTCATAAAAATGTCTTGAATATGGCTTTTTTTTCTCTCACTGATGCAGACTTGTTGGCATTTTCACATACACACGGTCTTAAATTTCCATCAAGTCTCCATGATCAGCTGTAAGATGCTCTGTAATGCATTCATTTTCACATGCTGTCTCATTACACCTCATCTCTTAATCATGTTTTTCCTGAATCAGGCTATCAGATACACTTCTCTCATTCTATCACACACACACACACACACACACACACACTCACATGCTCTTATAAGTTTCTCCCACATGCCTGCTAGTTGCTTTTATCCATATCCATTTTGTAATGAATATTATTTTTTAATTGCAAATATGAATTTTAATAATTTAAAAAAGATAAAAGCTTTGTTACCTGATAACATGTGTTGATATAGTATAATGTTCAACTAGTATAATTTTCTATTTACTTATTTATATAGAATAATATGAATCTAAAAAAACAAATTCACAGCTGACAATGAAGCAATATATGAAATATGAGTTTAAAGGCAGAATAGAAAAGATCTTATCATATGTATTGTTTACAGCTTAAAGGTTGGGCATAAATAAAAAAAAAATCTATCATATCAGATTTAGAGACCCAAAGTAAAGGTTATCTGTATATCAGCAGAGCAGGGATGAATAGACCAGCGTAATCTTTCTTCTCTTTAAATGCAAAAACAACAACAAAAACAACAAAAAAATTAATTAATTTCTCAAATGTTCACCTGTGACAGCTTTCACTCCTTCATCCTTTAGTACCTGCCTGGTCAAGATCATGATGGTTTAAATTAGGCTACAGATTTGTTCAGTAAACAAATGTACACGATAGGTCCAGCTCAGTACCATAGAAAATATCCAAACAAAAATAATAAGTACTTAAATAAGAATAAGTCGTTTAATTGTCGCATCTACATCAGTTTGTTTGCTGTTTTGCAACTAGTGGTTAAACTAGGGCTGATTTCTTTCTAACTCAGACTGTAGATGTGTACAGTTTACTGTATATATATATATATATATATATATATATATATATATATATATATATATATATATATATATATATATATATATATATACAGTAAACAGTCTCCTCATCATTGTCTGCATTTTGTTGCCTTATACTTGTACATGTGTAATGACAATAAAGTTGAATCTAATCTAATCTAAATTGTCCCCTCAAAATAACACAACACACAGCCATTAATGTCTAAACCACTGGTCACAAAAGTGAGTACACCCCTAAGTGAAAATGTCCAAATTGGGCCCAATTAGCCATTTTCTCTCCCCGGTGTTATGTGACTTGTTAGTGTTACAAGGTCTCAGTTGTGAATGGGGAGCAGGGGTGTTAAATTTGGTGTTATCGCTCTCACTCTCTCATACTGGTCACTGGAAGTTCAACATGGTACCTCATGGCAAAGAACTCTCTGAGGATCTGAAAAAAGAATGGTTGCTATACATAAAGATGGCATAGACTATAAGAAGATTGCCAAGACCCTAAAACTGAGCTGCAGCATGGTGGCCAAGACCATACAGCGGTTTAACAGGACAGGTCCCACTCAGAACATGCCTCGCCATGGTCGAAAGAAGTAGTGCGGACGTGGTCAGCGTCATATCCAGAGGTTGTGTTTGGGAAATAGCTGCAGAGGTTGAAGGGGTGGGGGGGTCAGCCTGTCAGTGCTCAGACCATATGCCACACTGCATTGAATTGGTCTGCATGGCTGTCGTCCCAGAAGGAAGCCTCTTCTTAAGATGATGCACAAGAAAGCCCGAAACAGTTCGCTGAAGACAAGCAGACTAAGGACTGATGAGACAATGATAAATTTATTTGGTTAAAATGGTGTCAAGCGTGTGTGGCGGCAACCAGGTGAGGGGTACAAAGACAAGTGTGTCTTGCCTACAGTCAAGCATGATGGTGGGAGTGTCATGGCTGCATGAGTGCTGCCAGCACTGGGGAGCTACAGTTCATTGAGGGAACCATGAATGCCATCGTGTACTGTTATGTACAGAGACTGGGCCGAAGGGCAATATTCCAACATGATAACGACCCCAAACACACCTCCAAGACGACCACTGTTAAAGAAGCTGGGGTAAAGGTGACGGACTGGCCAAGCATGTCTACAGACCTCAACCCTATTAATCATCTGACGTGACGTGACATGACATACAGATAAGTATGGTGACCCATACTTCGAATTCGTTCTCTGCATTTAACCCATCCAAAGAGCACACACAGCAGTGAACACACACCGTGAACACACACCCAGAGCAGTAACACACACTGTGAACACACACCCTGAGCAGTGGGCAGCCAGTTATGCTGCGGTGTAATTGGCTGCCCACTGGAGACTCGAACCCACAACCTTAGGGTTAGGAGTCAAACTCTCTAACCATTAGGTCACGACTTCTGTGGGGCATCCTCAAATGGAAGGTGGACATCTGTGATGTCATCCTAGAGGAGTTTAAGAGGACTCCAGTGGCAACTGTGTGACATTCTGGTGAACTCTATGCCCAAGAGCGTTAATGGAGTGCTGGGAAATAATGGTGGCCACACATAATATTGAAACTTTGGGCACAATTTGGCAATTTGAATTTGAATAACTTGAATACTTTTAAGCTGTAATAAAAATAATATTTAAATAAAAAAGTTTCATTGTTGAGCTATTGATGGGTATTATAACTGTGTGGTATTAAGATTTCGATTAGATTTACAGTTTTGATTAGATTTACTGTAATCTTGATGTTAATCTATATCCAATGCCAGACATGTAAAATGAGAGACATTAATTGCACAGTATCAAAACAATCTCTTTAATAGCATTTTATCCATGACTTTTATAATCTTGCACTAATATGAACTGTTTTGTTTACACTTCAATCTCAGAAAAGCTGAACCTGGACCTGCACTCAGAGTTTCTGTTGCTTAGCTTGGTGCAGATCCTGGGCTTCAGCAACTCTGTGTGCAATCCAGTGATCTACGCAGCCCTCAACACCAACTTCAAGAGGGATTTGCTGGCACTACTCATGCACAGACGGATACCCTGTTTCCGGAGAAGGCAGACCCGAGTTGGAGTCTCCGTCACGGAACCGAAGACCACCACGGAGAGGAGAGTCAGAGTCCAGCCATGGAGCAAAGTTGCATGGGACACAGAGAACGGTGTGGCACTGGTAACAAATGGAACAAGGTCCGAATCATTCAACCCCATGAACCTGCTTGGTTCAATTTGTCCCAGTCACAACTCAGGCACCGTCATTCTGAACGTCACTGACCCCGTGCACATGGATGCTACCTACAGATCGGATCAGAAAACAGCAGGAATTACGAGTGAATAATTCTCAAGAGGAGAAGGTGTGAAAAGCTGTCACTGCAAAAAACAACACTACAGCCGAGAGAGAGACAATGGAAGTCTAACCAAAACCAAATGTACAAAAAGCTTTATACTTGACAGAATTATGGATTTTTTAATGTAGCAGGACTGTAGTTATCTGCAACACACTTTATACAGCAGTGAATCAGGCTGTGATGTTCAGTTTTGGCTCGGATAAACCATCACTATATTGAGATGCTTATGACTAAAGATTGTATCTCTGACTTATTTTTCTGTTGTGGCCAAGAAATACAGACAAAGATATAGGCCACGTTCACACTGCAGGTAAAAGTGGCCCAAATCTGATTTTTTTTGGGGTCAAGTGACCAGGTCAGACTTCTTCAGGAGTAGTGTGAGCACTCAAATCTAGCCCAGATCTGATTTTTTCCAAATCAGATTCAGACCACTTCCATATGTGGTCCTGAATCAGACCCAAATCTGATTTTTTCCAATGTGGCCGCAGTGTGAACAACCAAGGCGGATTTGATGCGACTTTTACGTCAATCTACATCGACATTCGTCACAATTATGCACCGGTGAGTATGCACACAAACGTGACTACGCCTACAAAATGGATCAAATAATCAAAAGTTTCCCTCGACATCCGAAAATTTTCAAAACACTGCGTCTCTGTGCTGGCATTTTTTTTTTTTACATTTAGTAAGAAAAGCGAAAATGCTTACTTCCTCTATAACCTCGCCAACCTTAGCGCAACGGCGTGCTGCGTGTGACGTCATTGTCATTGTTCGTTTGCGCATGCGGGTCAGTTCGAAACAGCAAACAGTTCACACTGGTATCTGATATAGGCCACATTTTAAAAGGTAATGTGAACAGCCAAACAAAAAAAATCAGATCTGAGCAAAATATCCGAATTGAGCATTAAGACTTGCAGTGTGAACGCGGCCATAGCCAAGTCAAAGCCAAAGTAATGTACTCCAATGTACAGTTGTAAACATATAACAATCAACTGCAACAGGTAACAAATAGACAGCATACTAGACAGTACAGTAAACAACCATAAATATATACCCGTATAGGTGACAGTTCACACTAAAAGTTGGACTGGCAAACGAAATGTCATTTTGCGTGGTTGGATTATTGCTCAATAATATATGCAATTATGAAAACATACAAGAAGTAAACATAATAGATAGCACAACAGACTACAGAACAGTCTACATAACAGACAGTACAGAAAAACTACATACATACACAAGGACATAAGAGAAATATTGAACGATCAGTTCACAAAGGTTGGCTTATTGTACAATAAATGTCAGTTCGACATCCCTAATCTGAGTGAAGCAACTACTGCTTAAATTTCCTCCAATGAGATCTGAACAGTGATGCACATTTTAGCAGACATATATACACCAGGTACTTTGTTAGACTCAGGAGATCCAAATGATCTGTTTGTTTACTGTTTGTCGGTGTTCAGGATGTCCGAGACACCAGATACAGTTTCCTCATTCAAACCGAACACTGCATTCATGTCGTTCATACATTCTGCTCCTGACCCTCTATGCAAAGAGAAAGCATACATTGTACACTCTTTCCCTACTGAATAAAATGCCATGCAAAAGTAAACAGTCAATGCCGGGATCTACTAAGGACTTCTTTTCTGAATGCACCAAAGGTACTAATTCATTGCATTTCAGAAGCAGATTTATCCTTGTCAGGAATATCCGGATCCAGGACGATGGAGCACAAGGAAGTATTATGCTGTTGATGGGTTGTCAGATCATCACAGAGCACCATGCACACATGCTTACATGCCAAGCACCCGCGCGCATAGCAGCATTGGAGGAAGCCCACAAGCACACAGGAAGAACATGGAAATTCAACATGAACTCTCAGGAATAAATCCTGCTGCGCTGCAGTGCCTTTTGTAAAAACAAAGGTTGTTTTTTTTTTGTTTTTTTTTATACAAATTTTGGAATTCCTGAAGAAGTGTTCTCAAACAGGGTTTTATCAAGACCTTCAAATGTCAAAGTCAACAGTTATGTCTGTGAAATTTCTAAATAGTCTATTGTATTATATTCACCTTGTTTTTATCTTTGTATTGTGTTTATGGTAAAATATCTGTCCTTTTTGTGCCATCACTGTGCAAACTAATCGTTTAAGATAGGAATCCTGAAGTACATCAACATTTTTAAATGCAGAAAAATGTTCAATCAGACAATAGTAGTGTTCATAAGACTAGATGCTGAGCAGAATAAACCCTTGTGTCTCGTTTTCTCAGCCGTATCGACACAGAAAACGAGTATGACCGTGATAAATATATTAAATAAAAGCAAAGGTTTGTCAGAACTAGTAAATATAATTATAACCTAATAATTTTAATAATGAGCACCCAGAATTATTTGAAGTTGTTTGGATTTCGTTTTATTGGGAGGAATCCGGTTAGGAAGCTAGTTAATGTGCACTGGTTATAGGATTTATTTGCTGTGTCCACTGCCTCTTTACGCCTGTATGGTCAATTTCTCTAGCGATCACGCCAGGACTCATGTTTCCGCTCAATGGGAATGCACAATGTGTTCTGATATAGACATTGAACGTCAGTCTGTTTGTCCTTTTATCGCTAAACATTTTCTCTTGAAGGGTTTTGGTCTTGATGACTTGAGGTCTACAGTCCACAAGAAACCTTTGCTCTGTAATAACTCACCTGGGCTGCAATTCATCATCAACATTTGACGTTGCATATGTTCCTCAGGTTCCGTTTATTTGACCTTCAGGTTGCTTAAAGGCTTTTGACAATTGATATTGTGTCAAAAAAGACTCCTGGTAAACAGAATCCTGGCTTATCTTGTTTCTTGTTCCATAGTTTGAAATCTGACCTTTCACAGTGTAAAGGCTTCTAATTTCCATATTTGAGCCGTCAAAAACTACGACTAGATAAATACAGCATGTGACTGCTTTAAATAACAGCTTGACTCCAGCTTTCACATCAGTAAAAGTAAATATCGCAGTGTTAATCCTTTTTGGTTACGTAGTGTGACCGGGTCGATGCTAATATACAGCTTCTGCTATTTTTTTAATCAGTTCCTTAAACATTTGGTTATTTCTGATCTAAACAGTAAAAACTTTAAACTGAAAAAAATTGTCTTTTGACCTTGTTTTTGCTCACAAACACAGGGTTTCTTTGACTTAAGATGTGTAAGTATGTGAAATGATGCACACGTTCTTGAGTATCTGTTGCCAAACATCTCACTGTAACATTCTAACACGCTGTACATGTTTTGTCACCAGAACACTGCGAAAGCATTTCCCTGAAAGTCACATGATCATATCACATGCTCCTGATCACTTACATGTTTCAGGTTACTCCTCATTGGCACTCCTGTTCTTGGTTTCTGTGTGTTTCATTGTCAAGCTTTTGTTGCCATGTCTGTCACAGACTCTTTTTTTTTTTTGTCTTGTTTTCACTGTTTCAAGTTTTTGTTTTGTACTTTTCAATTATTTATCTGCACTTGCATCAACCTTCACCTCCAGCTTGTTATAGTAGTTTAGTACATTGTGTACACAGTGTATTGTGTACATTTATCTAACAGCCTTATATCTGAAAAGTTGGATTACGCTGATAAATCTGTGTTAAATCAGTAAATTTTACGTTATAGTAAAAAAGAATAGATGGCTGTAAAAAGCTTGCACAAATCATCTAGTTAGTTAGTTTCAATTTATTTGCAAGAATGAGAAATTAATCTGAAAACAGGCAAAACAATGTTAAAAAAGAAGCTCTTATAAGCATAAGAAACTCAGCATATCCTGATGGACATCACACAACACTTCTCGTTTAGTAAGAAAAGTTTATTTCAAAAATTAAATCGTTCTACAAACGCATTTGCAACAGCAAATACCTTACAACTGTTAAAGAGTGAACAATGGTCTAAGTGGGGCAATACATTTGCTTCTACACTATAAGAGAGCAAAACATGGGTGAGCAAATGTCGGATGAAGAAAAAAAAACGTGTGTTAAAAGAAATAAAGCTGAACTATGAGTAAAGTTAATAATACAGAGACATCACGGACAAAGTGAGCTTATCTACTGATACGGAGTTGTTCTTGTATTAAAAAAAACCTCACTACAAGTGCATGAAGAGAGAAAAGAAAAACAAAACAAAAACAGGTCCCTTGAAACTTTCTGGTCCGAAAGTTGAAAGTAATGACACTTTAACAGAAAGGTTTCTCCAACTTTCTAGACATTACCATCTTCATAAGGTTTATATCAGTAATAACACACAGATTTGAGACTACTATAAAAAGCATATCTTCTGTGATGGTTTGCTGAACAATACACTCAGACTTTTGGACCAGACAATAATCAATTCATATTAGAATAATATTTCACTGTTGAAAACACTAGGTGGCAGTGCCTGCACTGTTACATGAGCTGAATGAACACTTGAGCTGAGAGGCTATTTTTCCCCTGGTAAGTGAATACGCTCTTGCTTACAACTAGAGATTATACAGCCATGACCATACGCACACAGCTGAGTCAGAGGTCTAAGTTCATTATCAACTATCGCACAAACAGAGCCGATAAAGTAGTGATCTATGTGTCGAAAATCATAAAAGGCAACACTTTCTATGAAGCCTTCATCAATAAATAGTTATAACTCTGTAATAAGCTGTAACAGCATGATTATAGCTCATAAAAAAAAAAAATCAGAATACAATAAGAGCAGTTTAATAGCTTCATACTGAGTGTTACCTTATAATCATCTTCTATTACGAGCTCATTCAGGGGTCAGTTTGTTCCTTCGGGGTTGTAGGACGTCGCTATACTTCTATCATTCTTTTTGCTCAAGGTTTCTATAGGTATCTATTTTTTTATAATAAATCTGCAATTTCTGGGGTTACATTCGTTGACTATATACAGCTCAGGCAAAAAATAAAATAAAATAAAATAAAATAATCCCGATGAGCTGAAAAGACCTTCATCTTTCCAAGAGAAAAAAAAATCAAATTAAAAAAAAAAAACAAAAAAAAAAAAAACACACAACCACACGTACCAAAACATCCATGGTTTACTACATGCAATAGGTTGAGACTATAAAATAATAACAATGAAAATTATTTAAAAAAAAAAAAAAAGTTTTTTTTTGTTTTCTGTTGCACGAGACCAATAGTGTCCCTGTGAAGAAATGTAAGCGCTCGTGCCAAACTGAACAAAACATTTGGCATCTTGGTCCAAATGCCTCTGTTGTTGTGCCTCATGCTGCAAGGCAAATGGAAAACACACACACAACACACTCGGATATGTTTAAAAGGTATAAATAATTACCCATAGTTCTACTATGACAATAAATACATCCAGGTTCTACATAAATAAGGAAACGGGAGAAGCTGAAGAGGTGTTTGTGTAGCTGACACAAGACGCTCACTTTTCACAATGACGCTGAGCTACTGGTGCAGGAAGCAGAAGGCAGCCTTCAGCAGGTGACACTTCCTTAGCAAACTGTATATTTACTCTAAATCAGTCTTTACTTACTGTCGTAAAACATTATTTTTTTCTTTCTGAAGAACCATAGCTGTTTTGCGTGATTGAATCTATGGTAGAAAGATTAACGGCCTTGATTTAATCGAAGCACAAATCGTCTTTGTGTCCCCTTCCTTCCTCCATTACACTACAGTCAATATCCATGAACAATGGCACAAATCTTAGTAGCACGTAGTGTAGACTAGGGGTTGAACAGCCTGGAGTTTCAACTAGAAATGTTCACGAAAACCAATTAGTCAAAACCAAACATTTGTCCTCTATAATCAAATCCTATTTTTTTTTGCCGACACCGCGGAAAAAATGGTCTTTGCTGGCTTCGGACCAACCTGTAGTTTAAAAAAAGAAAAAGCCTGAGGCCAGTGCACTATTCGAGATGAAGCCACGCAGTGAGCTGGCGTGAATCTTCTCTGAGTCCAGTGTTGGCTTTCAATAAAGCCAAAAGGTTGCTACAAACAAACAAAAGCTAAGTCTTCCCCCTGGCTGTCTCAATCTCGACATTCTTCCTCACATCAGGCTGCTCGATAAGTGCGTTTCAATGACTTAAATCATCATCTTAACTTTTTTTTTTTTTTAATTCACAGCTCTGATTTCAGATCTTAAAACAGAGAACGTCGCTGCTGCGTTCACGTTAACCGCGGCGATCTGTTTAGCTGCATAATCAGTGCACGTGAGGAGGAAAGAGGAGCTGAATTAAGTGTTGCTTCTCACGGATTCTCGTGTGACTCATTTAATCTTCTGCAGTACAGGTTTCTGATTGTTTGTATGCAAATTTTTCCTTTTTAATAGGCTTACGAGGTAATGGGAGGCATGATGATCTGTTCAACTACAGCAGAAAAAAAAAATCTAGCTCCTCCACGTGACTCACAAATGCCAAGTTGTTCGTTATAGTTCACAAGTCCGTTTAAATGAGTTTTGTTCATATTAACCAACTTGTCGTAAACAACACTTGCACCTTTAGTCCATTATAGGCTGTGACAAGGAAAGGCACGATTCTTTTTGACTTTACAAGTTCATTACGACGTGTTTATCTTCATCATCACTCGTATTTGTAGTAGCCTCGCTCAACTGCACGGGATGCGATCTGCTCGGCAGAGTAGCGCTGGTCCAGGTCGAGCAGAGCCTGTAGCAGGTGGTTGATATTTGCGCGAAGTCCCTCACGCTGCATCCACACTCGCAGCAGTTCATACACCTTATCCACTGCGTTGTGCGACTCGGCGAGCTTGATGCTGTTGTCACTTACGCCGATGCTGCGGAAGAACTTGTTGTGCACGCGCACATCCAGAACGTCAAAGAGATCAAAGCTCTTGCTCAGAGACACTTCCTCCGCTGTTGAGATGAAAAGAGGATGAAACACATTACAACTTATAGAACAAAATATCGGAATCATTTGAAACTATTTAAAATGCATTCAGGTAGAATTTAGTTAATAACCTTACTAATAAGTTTTATTCTTTTTATAACACAACAATTTGCTAAGCTTAAGACCGATTAGTTAAAAGGTCAAATGATACTTTAGATCTGGTTGTGCTGAAACAAGATAATTCACTTTTCTTTTCTTTCTTTCTTTTTTTTTTTTTTTTACAGCCGGAATAACAAGGTATTCCTTCGCCAGCCTGTTTTTCCTCTTTTAAGGTTTTATAGAAACTGATGACTCTCTCTGTTGTCAGAATCAAGAATCAAGAATGTAACAGTGCCGTGGTATAAAGGGGAGGAATGCATGTAATTTATTAATATAATAAATAAATATAATTCATATAATATAATGTAATTGATTAATATAATTTAATAATTTAAGAACCTTATATAATTAACAATCAATGGGTAAGACTATGTACGACTTTGGAATGCAAAATAAAGAGTCAAATGCTTTGAAAACAAGTGGCAAATACTAAACATTTACAGATAGAAAATAGATAATGTAATGTGTGTGAAATGAGGAAAGCTAACCCTGATACAAACTTTCCTCAGAAACGAGGATGATGAAACAAATTTCTCTAGCACGGACTAGACAGGTTCACTTGTGTGTGAAAGTTTTCATTTCCGAAGCTAAACTGAAGCTTCTTACCAAGTAATGGAACAAGTCTTCTGGGTGTTCCATCCTCCTATTAAAAAATAAAATGAAATAAAATTAACTTTCTGTTCTCAGATAAAGAAATAATAAAAAAAAATTAATAACCATCTCTGCAGGAGAAGTCTACTGACGTTAATACAACTCTTCTCAAAGGATCAGATAAGAACCTGTAAATTATAAATTGCATTTTGAAGTTAATTTAAAGCAGCAGTGCCCAATTCTGCTAATGGAAAAAATGGCGTATTGAGGTTTAGATTCGTTCCCTGATCTAACACACCCAATCCAAGTGTGTGGATATTACACATGGGTGTGTATAGCATTGTCTGGTCTACAATATTTGGCTCAAGACACTGAGATGATGTGTTAAATCAGTCCCATTAATGCTTATAATGCTGATGGGGAAAAGCCAGAGTGATTGCAGATGTTTGGTTACATGGAAAACAGTGGGTATTTTTGTTAAAATGAAAAAAATCTTTACTGGCAACCTCATAAAGCATGACTGATTTTAATTACCTACACTTATTTATTCTCTCAAACACAATATATGTTTCAGGTTGGTGAAAGAGTGAAGCCTGTTTTTGTTCGTCATCTGGATCAGGCTTCATCTGTTCACAGGACACCAGTCTGTAAATCTTCGGATGTATGAGGGTACACAAGATCCTAAAAATGCACCAGTGAAAGTACAAGTGTGACTCAGTGTTTTGTGTGCCTGCTTTTACCTACCCTGGCCCATGACTCTGCCTCCCTCTCACAGTTTGCTGACACAGGAAGTGCCATGTTGACTGGCAGGGCTGACAGACTGGTCTGGGAGGAGCTGGTGGTGTTTGGTAGGCTGTCCCCAAGTCCTCGGTCCTCATCTTCCACTGGGATGCTTTTACTTCCCAGCATATGTGTCTCCTGCAGCAGGGGACGAAATTCAGTGCGAGGCAGTTCTGCCTCCTCTAATCCCGCGTTACGGCTGTTCTCACACTCCTCTGAGGTAGGGACACTAACGCCATCCTAAAAAGGCACAAGCAATGACTAATCAGAAGCTGTACTAACAGATTTATGTATATATTTATAATCAAGACAATTATTTATGGGGTGTTAACCTAAAGCGTACAAAAAAGGACTTACTATTGGAATCTTCACCTCATTATTTTGAGCCACTGGGCTAGCTGAAAAGTAAAAATCAACACAATAAATGATTAATTTAACCTCATCACAAACACTCATTATGCATTAAAATGAAGAATTATCATGTAACAGTTTTGCATGTGACCATCTGACCATCACACCCATATGTACTTGCTGAACCACCTGTTCCAGATTGAGTCACGGTTTAATGTTGTAATAACCTCTATTCTTTAAAAAAAAAAATGCTTTCCACTAGATTCTGTGAGTAAAATTTGGAAAGTTTGCCCGTTAAGCCACAAGAGCAGTAGTGAGGTCAGGCACTGATGATGGGTGAGATGACCCAGCATGCAATCAGTGTTCAAATTCATGCCAAAAGTGTTCAAGTGGGGTTGAGGTCAGGTCTCTGTGCAGGTCACTGAATGTCTTCCACACCAACCTCTGTAAGGCAGGTCATTATAAACCTCACTCTCTGGGTTAAGCTAGGCCTTCTAAATCTGGCAAAAGGAAATCGTAATGCAGCAGCATACAAAGACATTCTAGACAATTCTGTACCTTTAACTTTGTAGCAACTGAACTTGAGTTGTGAGTGTGAAGGTCAGGTGTCTATATACTTTTGGCCCTATACGTTTGGTACATCATTTCACATTGCTGAATTCAATACAGATATAGATTTACTAGTAGAGAAACTGAACTGTGCTTTAATAATAAAAAATAAATGAACATTAAGCATTCAGTTTTATGATTAGATTTCCATTGAAACTCATTTTTTAACAATGAATTTTTGCTTTCATAAACAGCTCTATAAATAAATGCAGTAACTGATATTTCATAATCCGTAACTTGATAAATTTCTTCAGTCAGAGGATGACTTGGGGAATATTTCTAACATTTCATAGAGGTGAATGTGTTCAGGTTGCAGGCTTAACTGAATTTTATAGCATGCTAAACTAATGAGTGACTCGTGGAAGAAAATGCTTCAAGCATGTAAAAAGTACTCAAATGTAATACTTGAAAATTCTATTTTTGTTATTTAATGATTATATTTCAAGGTAAAACCTAGTTGTAATGGATTCTATTAACATTTGTCTATTTTAACGCTGCAATTTACCCCAATTATGGAATCACACGTTTCACATCTGTTGTGTTTAGGCTGATTTTTCTTACAGCAACAAATAAAATGTATACTCAATACAGTTATACAATGAATTAGTAATAAAATATTCATGTAAAGAGATGAATTAAATTAAGGTATATTACATTTACATTTCCAGCATTTGGCAGACACCCTTATCCAGAGTGACTTACATTATCTCATGTTTATACAACTGGGCAATTGAGGGTTAAGGGCCTTTCTCAGGGGCCCAACAGTGGCAGCTTGGTGGACTTGGGCTTGAACTCACAACCTTCTGATTGGTAGCCTGACACCTTAACCACTAGGCTACCACATGCCTATTATATAGTAGTGAGAAGTTTAAAAACCTTGTTTCGGACAGAATCGTTTCTTCTGCCAGAACAGCACACCAACCAGAAGAATGAGGAGCAAAACAATCACTACAATCACAGCCACTGTCAGAAAGGAGAGAAAACAAAATCATTTAACATTTAAAACAGGCTTGAAGACTTGCTTTAATCCAAATTTTTAACAGATTTTAGTCGCAAACAAAGAAACTCTGATGGTAAAATTCTAAAATCTTAAAACAGTGACATATATGTGTGTGTCGTGTGATTGTACCTATGGTGCTATGATTGTCTTTTCTCTGGTCAGGCGGACTTGTGGGTGTCATAGTGGGGTCATGAGGTGATGAAGGCTTCTTGCTACACTTTGTGTTGGATGTAGGAGTGCATGACCGCTCCTCGATTTCATCTAATTTGCACCTGAGACAGAAATTAGATAATTCTAATAAATCATTTTTGCTTACATCAGACTTCATATGCACTCAGTGTTTATGTTATGTGAATTGTTTAAGTAATGTGAACACAGGACATTTACATGTGGCTGGATCGGAAAATAATAATCCCAACTTATCTATTTGTCTTTACAGAACACACACACACACACACACACACACACACACACACACACACACACACACACACACACTCACACACACATATATATATATGAATGCTCAGCTACAGGTGTGGTGCTTTGTAGTAGTATGGCATGGTAGTTACCTCGTGCACTTTTTGCACACTTCACAGGGCTCATCTGGCAGACAGAAAGTGCCTGGCTTGCACTCACACTTGGTATCATTTGTGCTTGTACACTCCACTGTTCTTTTCTGACCTGCAGAGAGACAGATAGAAAGAGAAAGGGGATGTGGGGATCAAACCACAGAATATCAAGGCTAGAGTCAAAGGGGAAAAAGCTTGAGCAAGAGGTGTTTTTTATACTGCATGCAGCTGAAGAGAAATAAATGGCATAAATATTCCAGCAAAATATCTTGACGATGTATGTGATGCACTATGAATATATCATAGCAGAAATCACAGAATGTTTGGGTGCAACAGTCCAGATTCCCATAAGCAGTGATGAAACTTTGATTTTCCTCAAGTCTTCATCCACACACCCTACATGAGTCAGCAAGAGTTTCCATTATCTCTCTTTCTTTCTCTCATTCATACACACACATAGCAATATGCCAAATAACACACTGACTCATGCACATAACAAGGATCACAAAAAGAGCAGGGGTGATGGCCACACCCAGGCTGTGTAACAGTAGCCTTTTGGTTTCTCATGGCTGAAGAAACTCTAAACCTGGCTCTATTCATTAGTGTCCATTAGAGTCCTATAGTGGTCCTATGGGACATTGTGTGACTGGTTCACAGAGTTTACAATGAAGTTTAGACCTCGGGAGAGTAAGTCTTGTGTGTAATGGCCAATGGGCAAAAACCCTCTATTTATATTATGGTTTATCATCAGAACTGATCAGTTAACTTGGATTCACCCAATTCTGATCTTCAGTGGTGGGTCACTGCTTTCTACAAAGCAGCAAACTAACAATAAATTCATCAATAGATGCTAGTCAGTTGAAAGCATTAGAAGACAGACAAAGCTGTAAATTACCTGCAGGACATTGACTGCACTGGAGGCATTGGTCCATGCCGGTCGGGTGCTCGGCGTAAGTGCCGTCCTTGCATGGTTCGCATATTCCCTTCTCCTGATCAGCAGTGCACTTCTCCTTCACATAGGTGCCTGTTAAAGAAACACACACACTCCTTGCTTTTACTTAACATGCCAGAGAAATGATTTAGCGTTGTGCTAAGGGGAGCTGAAGCACAGCATGCTATACAGTATGTATAAAGCAGTTCACTTATTGTACATGGCAATGTTAATATTTCCTCTGCTAACCCTAGCCCTAACAAACAAAACTCATTAAGTCTCCATTCCTGGGCCATATGAGAATGATGGATGGATGTTGTTATGGGTGGCTGCTAAGTGCTACAGTCAGAAGCGTTTCATTTTGATTGGTGACTGAATACTGATGGAGTGTTTGCAGAATGTCATTTCAAACCCACTCTAAAAGGGTTTTAGCTTTGTTGACTAATTTTTTTTTTTTTGTAATTTTTTACCAAACACAATGCTCCAAGTTAATTTGTGCTCACCAGCCTCGCAGTTTTTGCAGCAGAAGCCCTTGTGTGGATATTCCTGGTTCTCCACACACACTTGCTGCTTGGCCGTTTGGTTCAGGTGGATGCTGAGCTCAGCTGCTCCTCCGCTCACGGCGGTCAGAGCCAGCACGAGAAGAAAAACCTGGTGAGACAAATCCGTTCGGGTCAGTGCACGTGCCTTTCTTATTTGAACTGGAAGTTTTAGAGAAAGTAAAATACGTAAAAATGAAAGAAGAGACAGATGCAGTGGTTAAAATCCTTTCAGATGCCTGAGTGCAAAAACCGATCTTTCTTTAATTCAAACCAGGGGTCTCATTTATCATACACATAGTTTAGTGCATATGCATATTTCTGCACACAGAATGTGATTTATCAAGTTCCTCTTGTGCGTGACGATGTCATCAAACGTCTAGTGGTTGAAAAATAACTGGGGTAAACGGATGATGAGGTGAAAGATGAAATATAAACTAAATTCTCTCTCTATATATAAGATTGGATACAAAGCCAGATATTCATCTTAAGCCAGATATTGCATCTAAAGCTTGAAGACTGGATACAAAGCCAGATATTCACTGTTCACACCATTAGTAAAGAAAGCTTGCCAGGACAATTAAATTGAGTGTGTGCTCAGAGATGAAGGTTGTGGGTTAAATAGAGATGACACTGTGTGATACAGTTTCAGCCATTATTGACATTTATATGGCATACTGTACAATACAGGCTGACCTGAATTTGTATTGTTTTCAGTATTGTTAAGAGCTCTGAATATCCAGAGTGGGTGTTGTTTAAGTGTCTTTCTTTCTTTCTTTCTTTCTTTCCTTCCTTCCTTCTTTCTTTCTTTACCAAAACAAAACATTGAAACGAACTAGAACAAACCCAGAGTTGGCATTATGTCTCAAACTACATCAGCTACATCACATTTTTAAATCCTGCATGAGCATTTATTATTTTTTTCATATTATTGGTTCAAAACATATTATCAATATGGCTACATTGGTTATATTACTATATGGTTAACTAGTTTTTAAACCAGTTGTTTCCAGGAAGTTAGTAGGGATGACATATAGTAGCATCATATGTTTGTGGACTTTCTTTGTGCTGCTGGCTTCAGAACTGACCGCTTGCCTTGGCCTACGAGTAAGAAGGAAATTTAATTGTGTCCTGCAGAATCCTAACCTGACGCACACCTCTGGTCTCTATTAGAAGCCCTGTAAAACTTTCTACCGTTCTTCCCATGCAGTCACATCTCGGTACGTATGTGAGACTGAGCAAGAGCAGAGCAATTTCGAACGTATAGGAACGTTTATCAACATTCACTCTATACTGTGGACTCTGTACATGCATTCATGTGCAAGTGTTATTTTCTTGTGTGTACTGCTGCTACTTTGTGCACGGAATTAGAACTTGTTCGACACACACACACTTTGATAAACGAGACCGCAGAAGATTAAAGAGAGATGCGAATCCATGCAGGGAAGCTAATGAGCAGGGGCTTTGCTGTACCCAGACGAAATATAATCTAAAAGACATACGTGGCGTCACTATGGTTACAGGAATCCACACACACACACACACACACACACACACACACACACACACACACACACGTCTGGAAACTGTAGCGGACACATTTCTGAGGTTTTAACATGGGTTCACAGGCACTTTATACTCTGAATAATGTAGCACTCTAATAATAGTATAGTATATGCACTCAGTGGACACTTTAATAGGAACACCTGTGCTTCTTCTCATTCGTGCAAATATTCTAGCAGCCGTGCATTGCCTAAAATGATACTGATAGGGTTAGAATCGGAGTGTCAGAAAGTTTAACATTATACAAAAAAGTTTAATATTATACAAAGATTCACGAATAATATTAGACATATTGGTCTAAATGTGTTTGTATTTATCCCCCAATGAGAAAGCCTGAGTTGACTGGGGTTTAACGTCGTAATGTGATAGAAAGTGAAAAACGTTCGGTGACCAACAGTGCTGGAGAATGCTCAGACCTGACAGGAAGACTACAGTAACTCAAATTAAGCGCTCTTTACAACCGTGATGAGCAGAAGACCATCTCAGCATGAACCCTGAATCAGACAGGCTACAAAAGCCGACCACATCGTGTTACACACACACTCAACAATATGCATCCAATTCTTTCTGGATATGTCACGTTAATTAATAGTAGTAAAAAAAAAATTACTCACACGATTCGTTAACAAGGCTGACACGTATAATTAACAAGAACCTAGAAAGCTAATCATCTGTACATGTTTTCAGACCATCCCTGAAATCGACGGAGGTGAAGCGGCAGTTTAATTCATGCTGAAAGACGAGCCTGCTGACTGGAGGTGTGTGAGGTGGCATGGAAAAGTGAGTGTGCAAGACGAGAATATGTTAAGCTTTGTGAGAAAAAAACAAAACAAAAACAAAAGTGACTAAATAGAGCGATTATATATTTTTAGGTGAGTGTTTGAAGTGTAAAAAAAATAGCTGGTTCATGATGAGTGCGTGTGTGTGTGTGTGTGACCGCTCTATTGCGAGCGTTTTTTGCCCACTTTCCCTCTGGCGCTTCTCTTTATTCACCATCTTTTCAGCTCCGTCACAAAGAGACGGCCTCTTTCAACAAAGTGCCGCTTCGAATGACCCACATTTCTATCTTCTATCTTTTTTCCTTCTTTTTATTCTTCTTCTTTTGACGGTCACTGAACACCTCAGAGGAAACCCTACACCTCCGATGGCCTACATTTCCCATTATCCTCTGGCACAAAGATGGGGGCAGTGCGAGCCTCTAGAAAACGCCCAGAGTATGTAAAAGTGCTTAAAGGCAGATGGTTGGAAACGATTAAATGCCCTAAAATGAAAATTGCAAAACACAATTTGCTGGTTAAAGCGCTGATGTAGGATGTTGTAATCAAGTAAACACATGCTGCTACTTTGTAGTGGAAATGCGGTGATTAGTATGTGGAAGTTTGGACAGATACAAGTGTTATAGAGTCAATTATAATGTAGTTTCCTTTGAAGGCAGCCAGAAAACAAGCCAGATGATGGAGACATGAGTATTTAGGCTCAATTCATCAGCATTTAAGTGTGAAAGTAAACAGAACTGTTAGTACAGCTGGGCTTTAAAGTGACGTTGCTTTGACAAATATTTGGTAAACGTATTATTCCTTGCTTCCTTGAGGAGGAAGGAGCTAAGAAGTGATGGAAATGTAAAGGTGTAAGAACTAAGAAATGATTTTTACCCACTACTCATTAACACAAGTTGTATTGGGCATCGGTTAAACCTGTGACAACGGCAATCAAGTAAATGGATGTAATCACACGACTGCTCTTCTAATCGAGGAAAAAGTAACGATGGGCGTTAAAGCCTGGTTTGCTGGAGTGGAAAATAATAACATGAAGAAAAATCTGCATCTAAAAACAAGCTGCATTTCCTACCCGGTTAATGGCGTGGTCGTACTTTAGCTAGCTTTAACAAAGGTTGATGTTTAATGTAGGTTAAAAACCTATAATCATATCATCATACCACGGAACAGGAAATGCTGAATGCACCGGCACACTAGATGAGACCTTTTCATTGGTTGACATCTGACTGTAAAAGTAAAGACAAAATCAAGCTCTGGTGAAATGTTCGTAACTCTCCTGGCTCTTGGTGCCTCTATATTAATGGCTGAAGAAGAAAATAAGTCATTGAGGTGGTAAAGGAGTGAATACCAGGGAGTGGGAAAGAAAAGAAAAGAGAATATAAAGTGCATGTGTAAGACATTAAAACATTAACTTTGCGTCTGTGTGTGTCTGCTTCAGAGGAACTCTCTGGAAAGTGGCCATGCCTTGTTGTTCTAAGGGAGTTTCCTGGATTAAAAGCTGCACTGTCGAGAAACACTCTACCCGCTCGCGTCAGAGTTTCCAACGGTGCGCACTCTCTCTCTTACACACGTTCTCTCTTTCTGCTTGCTGTCCTGCTCTATCCCTCTCTCTCTCTCTCTTTTTTGTCCATAGCAGATATTATTCACAATTGTGGCATTAAGAAATTTCAAGGCGGCGGGGTGTGAAAGCGTGAGAGAGGTCATGAGAGAGAGAAGGGAATGAGTGAGGGAGAGAAAGAAAAAGAATAAGAAGGAGGAAATAAAGGAATGCAGTGAGAAGAGAGGAGAGCACAGATTCCTCCCTCTTCAGCAACACACTGTGGCTATTCAGCTGAAAGGAACTGTAAAAGGCCTCCTAATGAGCCACACACACACACACACACACACACACACACACACACACACACACACACACACACACACACACACACACACACACACACACACACACACACACACACACACAGAGCTTAGAGCGTTTCTCCAGACGTTAAATGCTTCACATGCAACGGAGCAAATGTCTAGTATCCAAAGGAATTAGCCGCACCTGTTGTGCTCCCTCCTCCACTGCACATGCGCCCTTTACCGTCTCATCTGGGTCAAAGGTCGTTCCTGTTTATGTCCAGATGACCTCATTCCCGGCAAAAACGGGCCTGCAATGCCATTAACTTTCCCTAATCTATTATTTATTTCATTGGATCCGCTTAGTGGCATAGTGTTCCATGCAGACACCATGACAAAGTGCACACTTTTTTTCTTATTCCTCAATAAAAGTCAGGAGATAGCAAGGAGATGACCTCACTTCCTGTGCAGAGCCCGCACATTCCAGCCGGGGTGAATCACTGGATTCCATACAGAAGGACTGGCTCTCTCACCCAGAGGCACTGTACCACTGGTAACACCCACCGCACACAGCTAAAACTCAGCTTTGCACATGATCCACAATTTTACACGACGCGCCACTCAGACGCCAAAATAGCCCATAAACAACTACACTGGGAAATATACACTGTCTGGCTTTTTTATTTTGAACACCCTAATAAACCTGTGCTTCTTTAATCGTTTGGTTGCTTGTCATTCATGTATCAGGAGAGTAAAGTGCAACGCTGTGCAAATACAAGTCAGCCTCAGGTAATGTTTACTGCATCTGTGATCAGAAATGTGATCTCAGTGATCAGAATAGACTGGGTGTATATGTGACAAAATACTGTAAAGGCATCTTCCTCTTTTTAATTATGAGAGAAGTCCTGGGTACAAATTGACAGGAAGACAAAGTTAGTTGGAACTCCACACAACCGTGGTATTCTGATATACTGTATGTTGACAGTCTGCACGTTTAATCACTGCTCTGCTGTCACATGACTGGCTGAGTGGAAAACTGCAGGAAGTAGCCAGCAAGTGTATATCTGAGTTAAAGTTCTAGCTGGGTTGCCTTGTGTCAACCCTACACTTGCTTATGCAAATGCTGTGATGCAAATGCTTCAAAGGCGCTGCGCGTGCGTCAGCATTAGACATGGGCTCTCAAAAAGGATAGGAATAAACTAATTCGAGCTTTTGTTGAGCATTTTGTTTTCAATTGAATTCAAGACACCCATGTGCACAATTTCGAATATACATGAAGTCTTCGCTACAGATTTAATGAGTCGTTCTAGGTTTCCTGCAAAGTCTGTACATTAGATTTGTATGACCACAAAGTTTGGCCAGATGAAGAAGGAATGTTTCTGTCTGGCAGGTTCTGCCGGCGTTTTGCTTAAAATACAGACAGGAATTTTTCCTTATGGATGAAGCGGTGTCATTCTGACACACAAACTGGTTCCAGTGAAAAAAGGAATAAACTCAGGCAATATTGTGACAGTACGCCAAGCAGACTTTTAACCGATGAACCTGAATACTGGCATTACAAGCATCAGTAAAGAACACTCTTTATTCAGAGGCAGACAAATGAGAAATGCATCAACTAGTCAACCTATAGTGCTGCCCAGTTCTGACAATACTAGCCTTCTAAAATCTAAAAGCATTTAAAAACATGATGATGTAATTTCACCTCTGCAAAACAGCAAAAAGTATAGTTAATGGCACATACTTAACAAGTTAATACATTTTACTGGTCTAAAGCAAATAGTCGTATTTTCTCGATGTCTACGTTTGATTTGACTTTTCAACATTTTGAGTTGAGAAGGTGATTCCATTAGTTTTTCCTAGTTAGAAATGAATGACTTCTAGCATTAAATAGTACCATTAATGCTAGTTTTTAGGGTTACAGGCTCAAAAGGTTCAATAAGGTCATGAGACTGGACTCTATTTTGAGTGACACCTTTAATTGTGTTTGTAGACTGCCAGTCAGTGTAATGTATAGAACTAAAGTAACGTAGCCGGGGCAGCCCTATAGAACTTGCTAACTAACGAGGCAGGATGTTGAAAATTCATCAAAATGTTAGTTGGAAACATGTGCAAAGCAGTCATTTATTACTATAGATATTGTTGGTGTTTCCAAATGAGCTCTTGCAGAAGTCTTTTAACTTCTGCCAGTTTCAGAAAAATACTAGTCAGATGCTTAGACGCCACTATTAGCACAGTTCTTTATAGCTTTATCGCTTTCTTCTACAAGAACCCAAACTGGAGGACTGACACTGTAAAAAGTGTCTGTATTTAAAAGCTCATCTGAAAGATGAAGGTTTCCAAACTGTGCGTGTGTGTGTGTGTGTGTGTGTATAAAGACGAAAGTTCTTCAAGGCCGAGGGAGCGCAGTTCAGCCAGCAGACACGACCAGGGGCAAGTAAGATAAGGCAGGACATGAAGATTAAAACAAATGCAAAATACCACACACACACACACACACACACACACACACACACACACACACACACACACACACACACACGCTTCCTGTTTTCCCATGCAGCTTTAGATCATTGCGAACTGACTCCTGTCTATTTTGTATCAAATCTGTATCAAATTTATTGGGATATAAAAACCAAACCTCCTTTTCAGTATAAATCAAATGATACACAGCTGTGCTGCAAGAGGAAACGTGCTTGCACGCGCACAAACATACACACATTTGCTCGCACAGCAAGTTCGCCCAGACTGCGGTGTAGCCCGCGCTGTAATAGCTGGTCAGACTGTCAGACTGCAGACCAGCGTGGTAACCTTAACCTCCACGATGTGGGGGGAAAAAAGCCACAAACACTTGAAACTAGCACTCAAACACATCTTACTAAACCACAACATAGCAAAACAATACATTACTGTATCACTGAGCACATCATTATGCAAATGATGCTTCTAAACATTGTGCTGGAGTAATAACTAGTGCCTTGTATTTTATTACCGTGAACATTTCTAGTTTTTTGTGTTGTGTTACAACATGGAATTAAAAGGGACTAAACTGGGGTTTTGTAATCATATGATTTCCTGTGCTAAATAATGGTTATTGTCATGCTACAAGTTCAAGAAAAGGTCAAGGAAGGTGAATACGCTCAAATCTGCCTGCTCCGTTAGGAAAGACGGAGCCTTCCAGAATCTTCCTTATTTTGGATAGAACTGGAGAATGGAGGAAGGAGTATAGGAGACATTTCTCCTATTTTAAAACATTCTAACATTAAAACACAGAATTACCTTAAAAGGAAACCATGGTCACTCTGCAGAAGAAATACATTCAAGGTATATAAATATTTGGACATTGACAAAGTTCTTGTTAATTGAGCTGTCGGTCACAGGATATTAAAGCTGAAATGAAATAATGAATGTGAGCTAAAAGCTTTAATTTAAAGTACTAAGTGAACTGTAGTAATGGAGAAATTATATTGTATATTGCATATTGTACCAAAAACAAATGTCCAAACTAGCATCTCTAATTTGCATTGTCATTTTAAATATTTGATTGGAAATCCTTTGCAGTCAGTGAGTGTCTGAAGTCTACAACCTACAGACAAACACTGGGTTTCTCTGCCAGCTCCTCCCGGGTCCTGTTGGTTATTGGGTCATTTTGCCTTTAAGGAGTGAAATGCTGATTGAGTGAATATACGTCAGGTGACTGACTTGCTAAGTCCGAGTCTTGGGTTGCTTTTTGAAGTATGGTTCGGTTTCATCTTTCATCTGCACCGTGAAGCTCCATCCAGTGAGTTTTGAAGCTGAACCAGTGAAATTAGTATCCTTTGTAACCTTAACCCTAACCTATTCCACAGTCAGCCATCAACAACCATACCATAAGACCATACAACCCCCCCATCATTCTGATACATATATTTTCTAACGCTGTAGTTGAGCTGTAAAGGACATATGAGAAAATCCATTCTGCTCTTCCTGTTTTTGAGGCTTACTACTTGTTTACATCTTGTGGTAAACCTTGTGTATTTACTCCGGTGAAGTCTTGATGGTTCACTCGGACACAGATACACTGATCTCCTGGAGGGTGTTCGCAATCTGTCTGACTGTTGTGAAGAAAAAGCCTTTCACGAATGAAAGGACTCTTGTGCCCTCAAACACAGTTGTTTTTCTTGGTCTTCCAGGCCTTCTGGTCCTCCTGAGCTCATCACTAAGTTCTTTCTTTTTAAGAACATACCGTATAGATGTTTCCGTTCTCTACAACGCTCGAGTGTTGGGATTTCTCTGACCTGTTTTTTTCTTGTTGATATAAACCTTGTAGCCACTGTTACACAAAATGAATAAGCAGCTTCTTTGAGTTTCGAGCCATCCTGAAGCTCACACTGAGCCATCCTCAAGCTGTGGGACACTGGATCTGGTTGAAAGAACACAGCAGGAAAATGACACAAAAGCTTACTCTGTGGCTAATAAGTGAGTCAGTCATGACGCACACTTAGCAGCCGACTTCAATCCGTGCTATACACATATATAACTCAATACAAAATACATTGCGTCTGTTTACTTTCTGTGGTCACTTTTAATCTAAGGGAGGTACAAAAGGGATGAACGACAGAAAAATAAAAGCTCGCTACTGGATATGATGTTACCTGGGACGCTTTTACTCTTGATTGTGCTACGTGAATATTTTCAGTGTTCCCAAAGAGGTATGATATCATTCTGATTGACATTATCTTATCTACATCGAGGCGCTGATGAATTAACACGTATAAGAGAACTTGTTGACGTGCTGCTGGGCTACTGAAATGATTTTTGTTTTCATCCGGGCCCCTGGCTTAATGTGGTCTGATACGTAAAACGACTGACACGCCTGCGTTCCTGTGTTCTCCAATCAAGGCGTAATTTAAAGATTTCTCGTTTGATTGCTTGCAGTTAATCGCTGAGCTCTTTGCTGGAGTATGTCTAATGAAACAGGAAAACGTTCTCCAGATGAGAGGAGGATAAAACCATTTTGATTTTGTGTACAGTTGTGTGGTCCGCTTCCTAAACAAACAACCCCGCCGGTGAAAGGGCTAAAACGAGACGCACATGGCGGCCCACCATAGAAAAGTATACACCGGATACAAGCGTGTGTTTCCTGTGGCTTCAACTTGGGACCAGGAAACTGAGGGTTGGCTGCATAGAGCTTTGTGAATACATCTGACATGCGTGTGTGTGTGTTTATGCTGAGCCTCAACTTTTTGATTGCCATAAAGAATAAGTACTTGAAATGACAATTGTCTGGATGAACTTAATATATCCTCTTCCTCTAAACACACACACACACACACACACACACACACACACACACACACGTTCCTAACAGCAGAATGTCATGTACAGTCTGTCATTATTCTACTGCATGTGGACAGAATAAGTGTACAGTTTTGTTTTATTTAATTACGTTTTATTGTATTATTTGGAGTGACAGAGGTGTTTTGGACGAGAGGAAGGATTTCGGATTCAGATAAGCAGACACACAACATTCTTCATTAATCCTTAGGCACAGGAATCACTCTTTCCCAACCATGTGAGTCTCGTTATCAAACTGCCTCTTATTCTTTTGTACAGGATGTTGGTGATATGGGAAACAGGAGAGAGAGAGAGAGAGAGAGAGAGAGAGAGAGAGAGAGAGAGAGAGAGAGAGAGAGAGAGAGAGAGAGAGAGAGAGAGAGAGAGAGAGAGAGAGAGAGAGACTTGGATCGAGTAGACGACAATCAGATTGGCCGGGGACTAGAAGAGAGGTCAGTTAAGAAAAGGATGGGAACCAGCCACACACACTCACAAAAAGGTCATGCAGTGTGCCAGATGACCTTTGCAATGTTGCTTAAGGTTTACCAAGCAAACCGCAGCTCATGTGAAGACACATACTCAAACCTCATGGTCGACGGATGCGTATAAACACGGATACTTGCACGCGCACACGTACACACACACTCTGGGGGAGCGTGTGAAACCTTGCGAATGTATCCTCTCGGGGAACACAGGAAGCACCGAGACAATGCAGAGGCTTCACATGAGGGCCAAACAAATATGACATACACAAACACACACACACTCTCTCTCTCTCTCTCTCTCTCACACACTTATATTAACATGTAGGGATTCTTCACATACACACGCTCTGACCTTATGAACTTTATAACAAATGTTAATCCAGTCGCCCAAGTTCTGTTTTCATTCAGCTGTCGGTATTTCGGGAGCTAAACAGTCTTGATCCTTTAAGGTCTATAGGCTAGAGCATGAGCAGAGCAAGAACCCTGAAAGCGAGCAGTTTAATTAACACAGTCGCAGTTTTCCACAGTAACAACCAAAATCCAAAGACAGGGCTGAACAGCATTAAGAATTACTCATTCTTTTTATACATCAACATCGGATCAGGATTTTGAGCTATAGGAAGTTTAATCCTGCTGCGCTGGTTTCACAAGCGTGTGTATGTGTGTGAGAATGAGAGAGAGAGAGAGAGAGAGAGTATAGCGTGGGAGGATATTAATAGCGTAGGAAAGCCACAGCCATGCAGACCTTCGGCATTTCAGACGAGCAGTTTTAGACGGCTGGCGTCTGACTTCAGCGTCTGATAGATAGACTAGAAGTTTGCAATGGTGAGAAAAAAAACCCCAAGAAATAAGACTGAATGACTGAAAGACTTTCAAACATAAGGCAAAGACTCGGAATTTACGCTGCACTGCCTGTGTAAAACCACATTTTCAGATCCAAAGATAAGCATGTACAGTAGAAAAAAAAAGAGGCTTCTTCAATTGTAAAGCCAAGAATGATGCAAGATATTTTGCTTTATGTGTCTCATTACAGCCAGTTCTGAGAGCATTTAACTCAGTGATGTTGGCGCAAAAGAGGAGGCAAATTTGCAGGAGTCGACTAAAACATATGAAGTTCATGACACCAAGTCACCAGGCGAGAACTGAAGGAACTCTTGAAGAGTACCAAATGAACAATTATTAAAGGATTGTTTGAGTTTGTGTTTTATGCATCTCCAGTGAGGCATTATTGAACGGGTAATTATTCCCAGGATGAGTCAGAGTTCAAAGAGTTCCCAGACAATCACGAGTTCGACAGGTTTCGAAAAAGGACGTTGCTGATCTCCAAAGAAAGGCAATGACTCATCGGGTGAGATTATACTTTCCATTTATTAACCGGTTAGCAAGGATCAGAGAAACGTGCTAAGACGATAATAAGTGACTGATCTAGGAGAAGGCAGGATTTTGTTCACTGCTGATCCTGGACCAGGCCTATAGGGTCTGGGACTTTATACCGCATACCTTTACCATTAGCCAGTCATCTGAATTTGAAAGGAAGTGACTGCTAGGAACTTGGAGCGACATACCTAGTGCATTAGCCACTGACATGGAATTAAACAAGCAGTTGTTATATTTCAGTTACTTGAAGGGATTTTTGGGGCCTTTACAGTTAGCCAATGACCTGGAATAAATCTTGTTGAGGGTCGGCCAAGAGGAGACTACAAACGTTAGCACTGGCCAGTGATCACTGCGTTGTGTTAAATACCCATTTGACTAGTCATGAGTACATCCGTTTTTAATCTGCTACTGCATTTGGATAAGGCATAATGGGAACTGAGATCATACATATAAGGTCAGGTTTGTGAAAACTACCAGTGCAACACAATGACACTGTTTATCGCTTCATGTATCTGTATTCTGATTAAAACTCGAATTAGGCATGACCTAAACAGGTAAGATTAAACCTGAGCCCTACTGCTATACCGTTAGAAATACTGGAACACATAGTGATGGCTCAGCAGACTCAGCTTGGTCGTAATTGGAAGAACATACGTACTAAGGATAAATGAATCATTTGTGTATAATTATTCATTAATGTCTTTGTAACTCTAAAAGAATAGCAGCAATTTCAACAGACGCAAAATGGATAAAAGGATTATATGTCAATCATTATTAGTACATTAATGTTTTGTGGCTACAGACGCTATTGTACCTCAATTTTAGGCCAGGTTCCAATTCACGTCACAGATTTTTTTTAGTTGAAGTAGACGTTATCTACAACACGCACAAAGTCAGATTCACAAACGTGGCACTTAAATGATTTGACCCGCTGAACTTTAATAGAAGTTGTGTTTTCACTAATACCATTTATGTCTGAACACAAAACACTGCGAGTTTATCAGGTACACTGGCCCTGGAACCTAACACCATTTTATTGTGAGATATACACACAATCTGTAACTTAAATCCAGCCACGTTTAAGTTCTTATATTTACTCTAAACACACACCCTCACGCTCCACGGCTCAACGCTCCAACAAATAAAGGCTGCTGAGAGGAAAAAGAAGAAAGATATAAAGAAGATGGATGAGCACAAGAGAACATTAGCTCGCTCACTTTCTCCCTCTGTCTAAATTGGATGGAGTATCAGGCTACCAGAACAACAGGTGCACTATCTGTATGTGTAGCACACCGTCCCTCCTTGCTTCATCTTCCAGTGAAGGGTGCGGCTGCTTTTCTTTATTCCTGACAAAGCCTCCTCCCCAAAGACGCTCTGAAGAGGACAAAAGCCGAGCGCTGAAGAGCTCCGGTCTAGAGTTACAGCCGTGTCAAAAGCCGTGCAGCTCTGCAAAGTGCTTCAGTAGAACCGGAGAGTGTTTCAGAACAGGGAGCCTCATTTAAAGCGCCTCGTCTTCTAAAGCCGCGTTCACTTTAGGCTGAGACAAATCACTGCTGTCGGCTAGAGTGATTCAAACTGTCTGTCTTTTGGGGGTTCAGATGGATGAGAAACGGCAGTAGATATAAGGTTTCTCCTTCATAACCTTAATTACAATTTATTTACTGATAAACTGACTTCGATAACATCTAATCCTGTGTTAGAAGTTTAAAACACCTCGTGTATGTCTCAGCCCTATCTGTGTTTGAATCTTTGAATTAAAAGTTTGCACGGTTTGCATAGTTACTTAATCAAGGTGCACCAAATACTATAGAAACATTAGATGCAAAGATTTTTTTATCTACTCAAATTTCTGTTATGGAAAAGTCAATAAGATTGTGAAACCTTCTCATCTGCCAGGTTACTACCAATGTATTGTCCTCCTGATTTATCCTCCCTCTCTCTCTCTCGAAAAATGAAGTGAGAATCAAATCACAATGCTTGAAATGCAAACAACACAATAAAACTAGGTTGGTTGCTAATATGAACTGGGAATCAACATTTTAACCATTTCTGAAGCAATTTATCAACAATTTAATATCCAACATATCCATCCATTTTCTGTACTGCTAATCCTACACAAGGTCATAGGTAGCCTGGAGTCAATCCCAGGGTACTCAGAGCAAACACACGCACATACACGCATACACACACGCACGACAATTTAGCGATAACAATCAGCCTATAACAAATGTCTTGTCACTGGGGAGGAAGATGAAGTACACAGAGGAAACCCCAAAAGCATGGGGGAAAGGCCAAAGGCAGGAATCAAACCCCCAACTCCAGAGGTACAAAGCCAATTTGCTAACCAACTGCACCCTGCTCCACCGTATTTTATAAAGAAATAAATACAGAATCCCAGAAGTTTTGTATGCAGCTGTAAAGGTGTGTCTGCAAATCCTTGATCAAAAAACAGCAACAAAAATGTCTACAACCTTTATTAAGTAAAGAATGCAAAACTCACCAAGCCTTGCTTTTTCCATACTGCTGCTCAACCCCAGCGTATGTCCTGTTTATCTAAGACTATACTGTTCAATAATCGAATACAAAACATCCCACGTGTTTCAACATAAGGCAACTTGATGATTAATATCGGTATAGCTTGTTCAGACAAAGTTCTATTAGCTTATATATAACCTGGCCAATGTTCATGGCCATATCCTTTGTTTTCACATGACAAACTTCAGTTAGAAATCTGTTACACTATATTATTACTCATAATAACTGACCAAATATAATTCTGATCGGATAATATAATTCAGATTAACTCAGAAATCCTACTGGAGTATGCCCAAAATAATAATATAATAATAATAATAATAATAATAATAATAATAATATAAAAAATAATAATATTATTAATATTATTAATATTATTAGTAGTAGTAGTAGTAGTAGTATTATATAAATATTTTTATAACATATTTTATTATACTTTATAATAATATAGTTATTATATCGTTATTTAAAAATAACAACAATAATAATAACAACAACAATAATAATAATAATATTTATTGTTATTATTATTATTATTATGTTTTTGAAGGACTGCTTTGGGGCATGTGTGAGTGTTTGTGAACTGTAAACCACAAAAATCGCACACTGCTGCCTTTTAGACAGTAGAAGTAGATAATTGACAAGATAAAGAAATAAAGGTTTATTAGTTATCAAGCACTTAGTGCTTTGAACCTTGTAGTTGTTGTTGTTTTTATTTTGAATACGTAAAGGAGTCTAAAAGCAGCTTTTGTGGTCAAGCAGATGGACTGAGCCTACTGAGTGATACGGAGACCAGAACTCCGTACCAGTCAGAACTCAACCACTTTTCCAGCTCTGCTGTGGGCAACACATTGACCTAAGGACTGTGACAAGACCTTAATGTAGGGCTCAAGGGGTCGGTTCTACTGAGCTGAGAGATCATCAGTTATGTATGGTGGAGAAAATGATGAAAGCGAATATTATCTAGTTAGATAAGAACATGGGTGAGCTATCCTCTTGGCATAAACACCTCTAATGGCTGAAATTACCTCGATTCCGCTGTGGGTCACGTACACAACTACACCATCCATACAGACACACACACACACACATACAGCCCCCCAAACACTCACATATACACCCACACACACACAATGACAGACACGAACAGTCTCACAAAACTTTGTCGGGACATTTGGTTTCCACAGAGATATAAACACAAACACACAGACACACACACATACACACTCACACACACTCACCTGACTGCTCTGATAATAGGCAGTTGCACAAGATTGCATCACACAAACCATTTCAGACTCCCAGACTTTCATATAAACATCAGATGGCAGATATAAAGCTCCTAATGAGCTGAGGGACATGGCGGCGCTTTCTTGTGGAATCCTGAATTGAGGAATGCTTGCTATGTTTGGACTGAGGAGATAGAAAACACACTTCCTGTCTGTGCCTACACCCTCTGATAACATCCTTCATTCGTGCAAGAAACAGAAAGAGAGAGAGACAGAGAGCTGAGAAAGATGCAGAGAGGAAAAGAAAGAGGGGGAACATCTGTTTGTTTGGCATGTTGAAAATGGCAAAGAGAACGCATGTGAGCTTCTGAAGGACCCCAATACTTGATTGCATCTCAAGTGTGTGTGTGAATGCGAGTGCATGTGTGGGTGGGAACTGTGAACAAAGCTTTGATTCCCGTCACTAACATCTGCGCTGACAGGAAGTTTACAATAGGAGCAGCACAGTGCTGCCGGGCCCGATTTCACCCTCTCCCTCCCCTGCTCCCTTCTTCCTCCCACCCTCTCTCATCCTCTTGAGAACGAGGGACGGTTCTTCAGTGCCTAGCACGGTTTACATGTAGCATAAACACCCAAATGGACAACCACCTCAGCTATGAAGTTTCAATAAACAACCTGGAGATGAGCAATGTGCATGTGCGAGCGCACTTATCTGAAACTCCAAACTTGTGAAAAAAAAATTAAACCAACACCACCAAAAAAAAAACACACACACACACATACACTATACAATTTGCATCTGCTTCAGAGGAGGGAAACTCAATAAAAGTAGCTAATGGTTGACCGCAAAAGCAGACGATGAGACGGGATTTTGTATTTATGGTAGCGGATTTTGGCAAAGAGCAGCTGGAAAAACCAACACACGGCTGTGAATGGCTCTTTGAGCGCTGAGACGAGGCTCACACTGGCACTCTTTCACCCAAAAAATACCCCTTCCTCCAAGTGAGGTGTGCGAGGAAAAAGCAGGACAAAGCCGGTTAGTGTGAAGTGCACCATTTAAAATAAATGGACACTGAGGTAAGAGGACATAAGGACGATTCTTTTCCAAGAGAAGAATCTGCACAACCTGTCTTTTACACTGCATTATTCGGGAAAGTCCCGAAAATCTGACTTGCACTATGATTAAAAAAATATATAGCTGACACTTTTTATCCACTAATACATTGTTTATGAAATATATTTGGTCAGTTTGACCTTTCTACATTTTTCTGATTTTATATCTTCGCTGAAGTCAAAGCTCAGCTCTGAGGAAATAAAAATCTTTTTGATCCCTATTGTATAGTTTATACAGTTTACTCTGTATCTGTATTGTGTTGCACAGCGTTATCTAATTACACTGAGCATGTGTGAGTGTGTGTGTGTGTGTGTGCTTGTGTATAAGCTTAGGTTTTGTGCTGCCTTCTTAATTGTGGTATGAGAACGAAGATGTTATTGACTTGTTTAGTGGAAGCAGCTGTTGGAGATGAACACATGGCTTCAGCTCACAACAACACAACAATTCACCACTGCTTCAAAAAAAAAAAAAAAAAAAGAAGGAAAAAAACTTTAAAAGATGGCAGGGGAAAAAACTATTAACAACAAAAGTAGATTTGTGATGAGATAAAACACAACATGGATATAACCTTTTATCTTCAAGAAAGTATAAAGTGATAGTAAAAACATTGTTAAAAATCAATTAATGTTTACATTTTTTAATGGATGGACTTAAAGTTCACAAGATTCCTTATGTAATTAGTAGTTTTAAAGTGTTTTTTTTGTACAACAAACCTGTGTTAGATAACTTGAAAAATATATAAATGGAGCACACAACAACAACAACAACAATAATAATAATAATAATAATAATAATAATAATAATAAACATTATTATTGCTTATACTTGTCTATAAGTAGCTTTTGCAGTAGAGACAATTAATGAGTCCTAACTGTATATAATTTATATATCGTCGTGATTTACCTAAACACACTGAATCACTGAGATTAAGTAGGATGAACACACACACACGCGCGCGCGCGCGAGCGCACACACACACACACACGGCTGTTTTACTGCTATACCTATTAAGGCAACTAATTCTTACTGTCTTTATAACAACACCGGTTTACCTTCACGTAGGTTTTGTTTCTTAATGAGTGTAAGGTCAATGATATTGTAAAGTAGCATTCATTTGTTTAAAAATTGAATAAATATTAAAAAATTCCTTGTGTCCTCGTGTGATCATACCGTGTATTTCATCGCGAGCTCTTTCTCCATCCTGTTCCGTGACGGAGGATTTTATTTGTTTTGTTTTTCTTCTCCCAAAAGTTTTCCCTTTCGGAACAAAAACACACTCAGAACAAAATTAATCCCGTTCAGTAACGCAACTGAAACCCGCCTATCCTCTTTTTTTGGTCATTTTTGTTTTGACATTAACCGTAATTTCAGCTCCACAGCTTTCACGGTAACCGAAGCGTCCTCCGTTCAGCAGCTGAGAAACTTTAGTCGAAAGTTTGCTCTCTACGTCTGTTGACGTCATACCCACGTCTCGAGCCGGCTTTTCGACCAATCGCTGAACAGCCTCTGAGCGCGTGCAGGGATTTCTCAGGCGTAGGGGCGGGGCCGCCATTTTAGAAGTACATGTTTTTTTTGTTGCTTGTTATTTACACAGTTGGTGTGTGTCCAAGAAGCTGAATAGTACCACACTAAATGCTATTTTACTTGAGTACTGTGTCTCATAAAATATGATACTCTGGTATAAATAGCTTAATAGACTATTGGCCAAAGAGTAAGAATCTATACAGTGTATAGTATATAGAATTCTGGAGAATGTATTCAATAATCTCCAATTATTCCTGAACAACTTTTTGCAGTGTGACATGATAGGGACCATCCTGCTTAAAGAGGACACTGCCATGAAGGAGTATACATGGTCTGACTTCTTCCTCTAGTGCATCCCGATGCCATCTCTTCCCATGTAAAAGATCTCTTCCCATGCCATCTCTTCCCATGTACATTACGCACACGGACCCGGTTGTGTAATGGTGGAAAAGAAAACATTATTTAACGGACCAAGCCACCTTCGTCCATTGATAAATTGTTCAGTTCAGATGCTAAAAGGCTCATTGCGCTTTCACCAGGTGACAGGAGCCATGACCAGGTCATCCGTTTACCGGTTGTCCTTCTTTAGGCCACTTTTAATAGGTATTATTTGGGATGGTGATAGAGAGCATGATCAAACATGCAAAGTCCAAAGTGGGTACGAATGACTTCTATTATTTTCATACTCGCCAAGCATTTCACTTCACTTCTCATGCCATGTGAATATTATACAGTTTTTGAGTACACAAAGCTTTGGGATGAAGTCTATGAACATGTGATCTATTTTATACAAAGCACTTTTTCCTTTCTCCTGTGTCTCTGTCTGTCTTTTGTCTCAGATGTTAGTTTTATTGGCTCTGCCGTACCTAGTTTCATTGTCGGAAAAAGCATTCCAAACACTCTATATCCCAAATCAGTTCATTCTTCAATGGTGAATCTTAATCACTTAAGATTATTTGTCTAACAGACACATTAGTAGGCTGTTAGTATTGCTGGCACTATACTAGTGATGTTTTACACACATTTATAACTAGCTGTAAGTGTATGCTTCTGCAATCAGAATCAAATGTAATGTAATGTTATGAGTAGAAACACAAACAAAATATGAAGACCAAAATTCTACTTTAAATATTCCAAAATGGGAATTTTTAGCTTCAATGATAATAATATTATTTGTTGTCTCCTAGGTTACAATGAATCATGCATATTCCCAGTGCTTTCATAACATTTTACTTGGAAAAATGTCTTTAATCTACATCATCTCTAAACCCCTCTGAGCTTCTTTTTCTTTTTCTTTTATTCCACTCTAAGATAAAATGGTTTTCTTTTGTCAAGCTCAGCAGTGGTCTAAGGTCACTGTAATTACTTTAGCAAACCTTACCCTGGTTATTATACTTGTTAGTATAATTTAATCATCATGAATCTTATTTAGACCCCTGAGCCTTTCTCTCTGAGTTTTTAAGCCGACCCATTTCTCTATTAAGTAAACCACTATGATGCAAACGATTCAATTTCTTACTGAATGATTTTATTGTCATAAACACCTGCAGAGACTTGTGGGAGAAATCATTTGCTCGTGGGAGAAGATAGAAGGCATTCAGAAAGCAGCAGAAGAAATCTGAATTCAAATGAAGTTTTCTATCATGGTTCATTAAGAGACAAAATGTTGGCCAGAGACACAAATAAACATGTCTAGTCAAACAAACAAGTCAATAAAAAAATACATCACATGACTATGACACCCTTTCTGCTTAAGCTCTGATACAACACAGCTGAAGAAATATGTCTTTATGGGCACATTTGCCATAGGCCTACTGTACTGTACATATGCAAGTTTAACTTGTTTAACCTGATCTCAGAAAGCACAGAGGCTACTTTAAATGACAGTATGTCAAAGTTTATTCATGCTACCAATTTGCAGACTTCAGAAAGGCTTGAAAAATATTTCATGAAGCAGCATAATAATGAAGAATTGCTAATCAAGAAATGATTTTCAAACTGATGCATGGTTACACTTGGCTATCAAAAAGTATGTACTCTTCAGATTTCAAGCATTTGGAATGTTTTGAGCATTTCGGACAGTGTGTTATTGTTATGTCAGTGAGGCTACATTTACATCATTTGGAAGACACATTTATCCAGAGCTTACATTTTATACAACTGAGCAATTGTTGAGGGTTAAGGGCCTTGCTCAGGTGCCCAGCATGTGGCAGCTTAATGGACCTGGGATTCAAACTCGCAATCTTCCAATTGCTAGTCTATCACCATAACCTCCAGGCTACCACATCCCTTGTATTACGTTACTTATAAGGCTATATTACAAGTCTATATTGTATGGTATGTATGGTATCATCATCATTATCATAATCATCTACATCACCAATCAGACATAATGCAACATGTCTGTCATCTCAGAATGCACAGCAAACCCCACAAAGATCACACTATCTTCAAAACTGGATATCTGAAGATTAAAAAACCTCTTCTGCAATTTTCTGTGTTAAATACAACGAGTTCTAACATAACAATAACATTTATATTTGAATATTTATGCATTCTGTATAATTCAGTGGCAACGTTTGCATGTAATCATTAACATTATAATATTTCAATCACTATTATATCATTATTACAATTTTAAATAATGACATAAACCCATCCAGATTTAACCAAATGTTTCACTGGAGGTTTTATTTTTTCTGACTGGAGGCCATTATACATCTAACAATACTGATATGACTTGAGTTTTATAATCAAGGAATGTAACCTCTTCTGTTACTGGCTACCTTTTCTTTCCAGTCCAGATAAAAAACAAACTGACCTCATCTTGCAGATAATTTGCCTCTTTAGGGTGTGTTGTTATTGAAGAGCTTTGTCTGAAATGGGTTTGGATGCTTTTTGAACTAGGAAGCTTTAATATCATAACAATGCCGTGCTAGCACTCCTGAGCAAGATGACGTATGTTTCTGACGTCACACAAAATTAAAAACAATAGAATATTCTAGAGTGGGGTAATCAGGGTAACCAGTTTGACCTGCTCTCCTATACTTTACTAGCTGAAACATAAATGCTAATATTGTTTTTGACTGACAAAACATGTTGTCTGGTTATACGCGGTATACTGAATGTGTACATAAATCTGTTTGACATAACTTGAAAATTATGCATACAAACAAGCATATCAGCTAATTAAGGTGTTGGCTTACCAATGAGAAGGTTGTGAGTTCGAATCCCATGTCCATCAGACTGCCACTGCTGGGCCCCTGAGACACTTAACACTTAACATTTAACACCTCCCACAAAACACTTAATTGCTCAGTTGTATAAAATTAAATTTAAAAAAGGATGTCGCTCTGGATAAGTAGGGGTGTCTGCTAAATGCTGTAAATGTTATTAACAGCACAGAAGTCAAATGAGCTCAAACTAGATAACTGTAATGAGTCTGTCTGTGTTTTGCCCTGTTTCTGTCTGCTGTCTGCCGTGCTGTTAATTGTTTGCTCCGCCCACTCATTCGTTACCATGGACACTAATTGCACTCTATCTCCCCCCCAGGTGTATCGTGTTAGTCACTGATTGTCTCTGCTTGGTGATTGGTTCCTGCTTGCTATATCTACCCTGTTTGTTCACTTCCCTGGTGTTGGTCGTTGTTGTATGTTGGTGTTGATGTTCCGGTTTCCTGTGTGCTCAGTATTCTGCCCTGTTTTGCCTGCCCGTTTGTTTGCCTGTTTTTTGTCTTGGTTTATTAAAAGTCTAAACTGCACTTGGATCCTCACTCGCCTTTGTCCTGCAGCGTGACAGAACGACCAACCTTAAGATGGATCCAGCAGAAATCTTGTTTTGTTTATGTCAGGGGGATTCCCCAATTGAGGAATATACGGAGGTGTTCCTGGACCTGTGTAATCAGGTGGACTTTGGGGAGAGGGCCCTTAAGGACATGTTCCGGCATGGATTGGAGGATGGGCTACGCTATCTAATGCCATTGGGCTGAGAGATGGGGCCTTTCACGGACCTTGTCAATTTAGCGCTGCTCCTGGGTGGGTCCTCTCTAACCATGAGCAGGGTAGAGACAGACACCGGCCCTAAATATTTTTTGGGGGGGGCTGTAGGCATTGGGGTCCGTGGGCTACGGAGCCAAACCAGCCACGGACGCCGAATGCACTACAATAACTCTGCCCAGCCCAGTCCCGTGTACGCCTGTGACCGAGCCTGTCCACATGGCTGCTGGACCGGTAAGTTCAGTTGAGGCCCGTGCGAACCGGCTGATCTCCAACCTGGCGGATACCCTGATGGTGTCGGTTCGGGCGGCCGGCATCCCTGAGCCACCTGCTTCACCAGCCGGACCGACCGGGTCGCCGGGAACCAGCCGAGCCGACCGGGTCGCCGGGAACCAGCCGAGCCGACCGGGTCGCCGGGAACCAGCCGAGCCGACCGGGTCGCCGGGAACCAGCCGAGCCGACCGGGTCGCCGGGAACCAGCCGAGCCGACCGGGTCGCCGGGAACCAGCCGAGCCGACCGGGTCGACGGAATCACCCGAACCCGCCGACGCACCCGAACCCGCCGACGCACCCGAACCCGCTGAGACCCCGGAACCGGCCGGGCTGACAGAGCCAACCGAACCGACCGGGTCGACAGGAACCGACCAGGTCAACGGAATCAGCCGGGCCGACCAGGTCGACGGAACCAGCCGAACCTACCGGGTCGACGGAACTGACCGGGTCCACGGAGCCAGCCGAACCAATCGGGTCGACGAAACCAGCCGGACCGACCGGGTCAACGGAACCAACCGGGTCAACGGAACCAGCCGGGCCGACCAGGTCGACAGAACCAGCCGAACCGACCGGGTCGACGGAACCGACTGGATCGACGGAACCAGCGAGTATGGATGCGCCCAAGCCCCGTAGACTCTCTGTCCTGCCTGAAGGGCTTGGTACCGAACTGCTCTGCCTATCTGCTCTGTCAGTCCCTAGCTTTGTCTCCCTGTCTCTGTCAGTCTCTCCCTCTCCTGTCCCTATTTATAGGTTCAGAGCACCTCCAGCACCACCCTGGCCGCCAACTCTGCTAGGGTCTCTGTCTCCACCTGCAGCACCACCCTGGCCGCCAACGCCGTTATGGTCTCTGGCTCGGCCTGCAGCACCACCCTGGCCGCCAACTCCACTGTGGTCTCTGGCTCGGCCTGCGGCACCACCCTGGTCTTCTGTCCTGCTTTGGCCTCCTGCTCCACCGGCTCCGCCCTGGCCTCCTGCTCCGCCGGCTCCGCCCTGGCCTCCTGCTCCGCCGGCTCCGCCCTGGCCTCCTGCTCCGCCGGCTCCGCCCTGGCCTCCTGCTCCGCCGGCTCCGCCCTGGCCTCCTGCTCCGCCGGCTCCGCCATGGCCTCCTGCTCTGCCGGCTCCGCCCGGGCCTCCTGCTCTGCCGGCTCCGCCCGGGCCTCCTGCTCTGCCGGCTCCGCCCTGGCCTCCTGCTCTGCCGGCTCCGCCCGGGCCTCCTGCTCTGCCGGCTCCGCCCGGGCCTCCTGCTCTGCCGGCTCCGCCCGGGCCTCCTGCTCTGCCGGCTCCGCCCGGGCCTCCTGCTCTGCCGGCTCCGCCCGGGCCTCCTGCTCTGCCGGCTCCGCCCTGGCCACATGCTCTGCCGGCTCCGCCCTGGCCACCTGCTCGGCCGGCTTCACCACAACACGAACTCGACCCATCCTCCCGCCCTGTTGCACCTCCGCTCCGCCCTCCTGGACTAGTTTTCTGAGGCCTGGGGAGCGTCTGGAAGCCGCTCGTGGGGGGGGTTCTGTAATGAGTCTGTCTGTGTTTTGCCCTGTTTCTGTCTGCTGTCTGCCGTGCTGTTAATTGTTTGGACACTAATTGCACTCTATCTCCCCCCCATTATACATCTAACAATACTGATATGACTTGAGTTTTATAATCAAGGAATGTAACCTCTTCTATTACTGGCAACTTTTTCTTTCCTGTCCAGATAAAAAACAACCTGACCTCATCTTGCAGATAATTTGCCTCTTTAGGGTGTGTTGTTATTGAAGAGCTTTGTCTGAAATGGGTTTGGATGCTTTTTGAACTAGGAAGCTTTAATATCATAACAATGCTGTGCTAGCACTCCTGAGCAAGATGACGTATTTTTCAGCCGCGTCTGACGTCACACAAAATTAAAAACAATAGAATATTCTAGAATGAGGTAATCAGGGTAACCAGTTTGACCTGCTCTCCTATACTTTACTAGCTGAAACATAAATGCTAATATTGTTTTTGACTGACAAAACATGTTGTCTGGTTATACGCGGTATACTGAATGTGTACATAAATCTGTTTGACATAACTTGAAAATTATGCATACAAACAAGCATATCAGCTAATTAAGGTGTTGGCTTACCAATGAGAAGGTTGTGAGTTTGAATCCCATGTCCATCAGACTGCCACTGCTGGGCCCCTGAGACACGTAACACTTAACATTTAACACCTCCCACAAAACACTTAATTGCTCAGTTGTATAAAATTAAATTTAAAAAAAGATGTCGCTCTGGATAAGTAGGGGTGTCTGCTAAATGCTGTAAATGTTATTAACAGCACAGAAGTCAAATGAGCTCAAACTAGATAACAGCTGGTTTTCAACATGATTTAATTACATAATTGTTGCACGAAGCCATTAGTAAGTGTAAAAACTGACATGCTTTCAGTGAATTATGGGTTATATGCAAAATTGTTTGTTGTGTTGTTTTTTTTCTTTTCTTTTGCATGTCAATTTTTTTTTGCATAAGAGATAAAAATGTAAGTTGCTCTGCACAAGGGCATCTGCCAGTTGTAAATGGTAGTGACCTGAAAACACTTGAAGGAAGGTTTCCAACATCTTGTGGACTCTGAGAAGCTAAACACAGTTTCTAGAGTGTCTAAACTTTTGCCATCAGTATGTGAAAACATTCCTTCTGTATTTATCAGTAACACTCAGGAGTGAAAACAGTCCTGGAAGAAGCTGTGTTTGGTTCATCTAAGGTTTAAACCAGACGACAGATCAAACATAGGATTCACATGAAAAACGAATTTGTTTAAAATGCTCAAACTACAGGATGAAGGTATTGGGAATTCACTTTAGGGCTTAAAATACAAAAATTCCAAGAATTCATCTACAGATCCTCTGTTTCTGTCAGAATTACCAGTTAGGGACATTTAAATCACTTGAATGGAAAATTAAGAGATGATGGTGATGACTTTACATTTCTTACCATAATCAACATTCAAAGGTTGTGAGTGCTTTGTCTAAATATTAATTTATATTCACCAAAAAAATAAACAAATCATTCACACAGACAAATCACCAAATGTTTCTCCATCAGAAAGATAAACATTAAATAGTAATGATAATATATTTTTAAAAGGGGGGGGGGGGATGTCATGGCCTAATGGTTAGAGAGTTTGACTCCTAACCCTAAGGTTGTGGGTTCGAGTCTCGGGCCGGCAATACCACAACTGAGGTGTCCTTGAACAAGGCACCAAACCCCCCCCAACTGCTCCCCGGGCACCACAGCATTAATGGCTGCCCACTGCTCCGGGTGTGTGTTCACGGTGTGTGTGTGTTCACTGCAGTGTGTGTGCACTTTGGATAGGTTAAATGCAGAGAACAAATAGTCACCATACACCATGGTCACCATACTTAGCCGTATGTCATGTCACTTTAAAGAGGTGGGCCTAAACGTCTGCTGCTGGTCTTTATTTTATGAATAAATTTATTTTTGAAATACATATTATTTATTAGGATAACAAGAATACACGATCCACAAGATTAGCTTCTAAGTTTTTATTTTTATGACAAACAAATGCTTAACCCACACATTGTATGGATTATGGTAGACACACGATTTGGTATGGATGTAACTGTAAATATTGTAAAATGTGAAGAAAGAAAAGGAGAAAAATGGGTCAGTAGCTATGAAATCTGTAATGAAATTTGTGCTTCGAAATTAGTAAAATTGAAATAAAATGTAAAGAACAATCTCTGCGTAGTTTTTTTTCCCTGTAAAAAGAAGTACTTTAGAATAACCGTGCATAATGTATTAGAATTCAGACAGCTATAGACAGATAGGAAGTAAATGCAATTTTTGCAATTCAGATTTTTTTTTTAAGTATCTGTACTTTAAAGTATTTCTGTTTGTTTAGACATTACACTTTCAGTCCACTGGATTGCAAACACAAACCTTTCCTTTCATTACTTCATTAATTGGCCAAGAAATCCAGAGGTATATTTATAGCAACATCCAATGAAACACATAACGGCTCCAATCTTTTATTTTGTAATTTTTTTCAAACATAGCAAAGAAACAAATAAAAATATTTGATAGATTAAACACATCTAGTAATAGGATGACAGAACTTCCTTTTTCACGATGCAGCCAGATTTGGGTGTTATCTCGTTATTACTTATATATATTATATTACTTATAATATTTATATATAATTATATTACTTATATATTATATAAGTACTTTATATATAAGTATATTATATTATATATAATAAGTATATAATAAGTAAATAAGTATAAAATAAGTATATAAGTAAGTATATTATATTATTTATTACTTATATATTATATAAGTACTTTATATATAAGTATATTATATAATTACTTATATATTATATAAGTAATGTATTCCATTTTAAAGAGTCTCTTTGGATGCTAGTGTAAATAGAGAACAAAAATAAATGAAGTGTATAACGGTGTAATAATCCAAAGATATTATTTTATACTAAAAGTCTAATAATACTATCAATAAAAAAAAACCACTGATTTGAGATTTCTGCATGAGGGCAACGTGTCACGAAAAATACAAGAAAAGTAAATTATCAAACGGCATTAATTCCTAGAATGGAGAGCAGAGCGTGAGCATCAGAAGAAAAAGAGAAAGAGACATTCAGTCAACTTAGCAAATATAATCAGTATTTGTTCCTGTATTCTTTTAATGACGTGTATGAGAACAGCCAACTTATTTAAGATCATTTATTTGAAATACACATGATTGACAGGAGGGGGCTGCACGGTGGCTTAGTGGTTAGCACGTTCGCCTCACACCTCCAGGGTTGGGGTTCGATTCCCACCTCCGCTTTGTGTGTGTGGAGTTTGCATGTTCTCCCCGTGCCTTCGGGGGTTTCCTCCCCCGGTCCAAAGACATGCATGGTAGGTTGATTGGCATCTCTGGAAAATTGTCCGTAGTGTGTGATTGCGTTAGTGAATGAGAGTGTGTGTGTGTGCCCTGTGATGGGTTGGCACTCCGTCCAGGGTGTATCCTGCCTTGATGCCCGATGACGCCTGAGATAGGCACAGGCTCCCCGTGACCCGAGGTAGTTCGGATAAGCGGTAGAAAATGAATGAATGAATGATTGACAGGTTCATGATATAAGAGACAGACACATGCAGGGGCAATTCTGCATTTGTTTCAATCATATGACATAACAAACATAATTGTGAAACTTTTTTAGGGATAAAAACTTTTTACTGTTTGGTTGAGGACAATATTTGTATATTTTATAAATATAGTAAAAGAAATGATGTTATTTGTATATTTTACATTTGAACTCCGTAATCTTTAATTACTAACAACATTAAAACAAACTAACCTCTAAATGAACACTGTGAAAACTTAATTCATGAAACTATTTCACTAATTACTTTTAAATCACATCTTTTGTGGCAGAATGCCAAATTAGGAGAGATAAGCAAGCGTCCTATTAGCAGTTAACATGCTAAAGGTGTCGAGCAAATCTGTGCCAAATATTTAGATCTGGAAAATAGGATTTCTTCATTTTAAATAAATACAAGTAAATATAATTAGCATATGAACTACAGCTTGGTAGTATCTCTTGTAACCCTCTTGGTCCCTTTCCTCATTCCTCAGCTACAGTGGCGTATTATGTATTAGCATCTTGACTAGAATGGGAAAAGCAAAGGGAGGAGGAGCACAGCAAGGGGGCGGGGCGTATGAGTTTAGCAGTTACCAAGCTAACGGTATCGATCACATATGTGCTTATTCGTGCACAGGATATTTTCACTTCATCTGACGTCCTTTATGTTTTGAAATTTTTAAATGATCTAAAGGAATAGAAAAGCCTATTGTCAGATGCATTTATCAGGAAAATATAAAGGCGAAGCGCTAGTTTTAGTTATAGTCAGAAAAGTCTGCAGTTTGTTGAGTATCTAAATAAAATTTGTCAATATGTTTAATTGTGACACTTAAGTGCAGTTAAAAAGTCGATTTTATTGTATTTATCTCAAATAGAAAAGTAAATAGGAGCTTCTACATTTACTCAAGTAGCATATAACCAAAGATATAACTCAAATAGAGCATATTTGTGCAAATTGCCTAAAATGATACCCAAGCCAAGTAACAAAGTAGTGTCACTAAATTACTCTCCACCTCCGCACATAGCTGGGTTTCATCCGGAAGATCACATTTTGATGTTTCCCTCCAGAAATCTCTGATTTAGCCTGGCTTTGAAGTTTTATGTGTATCCAGCTGTTACATTTCACACTTAGCTGCTTCTTATTAGCCATTACACACACACACACACACGCACGCACACACAAACACACACGCACACACACTCACATGCACACATCCCTAAGGTTATTTTGAAGTGTTCGAGTTACACAAAAGCAGCTTTGTTTGTTTCCAACAGAGAAAAGCAATTAGATTCGAATAAAGACGAAAAGGAAGAACGCTAAATTTTTAGACAAATCTCTCTCTTTTGGAGTAAGTCAAACTTTTCCCACCATTGTGGTTTGACCCGGGATGAGATTCCTTCCATATTTTCTTCATTCTTTCCCTGTCTTCAATTTTTTTTTCCTCTGAAAGGGAGATCCATTGTTTTTCTCTGGGCCAAGGCCGTTGAGATAGCTCATATAAATCAAACTGGTTTAGTCATTTATATGTTAATGAACAGTTAGTAATAGCAATCAAGGCTGAGTCAAAGTCTGAATCTCCATTATTACATTACTACATTTATCTTAATAAAAATGATTCATTCCCAGCTTTTGGGGAGGAGAGGAGATGATCCACAATCAGTTTTATAGTAATCATGAAGACTGTCGAGGGGTTCGAATGGTGTCAGATCACTAAAAATTTCACTTAAATTATATTTTCTTAATTTTTGGCAGCAGCAGTATGTCAAAAGTTTGACACATTTTCTCAAAATTATTGTCTCATTGTCTCAAAAGTCAGAAATGTGAGATAATATGTCGGAATTTTGACATAATGCTTCTACCTAAACCGAAATCTCATCAACTCTGTCGTTTCTATGGTAACAACTTACACAGGGGCTTCTATATCAGACACTCCATAAAAAAATAAAAATGTAAAAGTCTAATTATATACTGTAAATGTTGGAATTTTGGTGAGTCTTCAGTCGCAGAACTTTGTAAGACAGATGTGAACTTTAACTTTATTGATGAAGAAAGGTCTTCAGGTTTCTCAATAACGTGACAGGCTGCATTTTTTTTAAAATAGAGGCTGTTCCATAACAATTCATTCTAAATATATGTGAGATGTGCTGTTATAACAAACTAATCCTGCTTCACACCAGCCTTGATTTTTTTCTCCTTACTTCCCTGAAACACAGAGAAACATATAGCTTTATTGTTTACTCTTTATTCTTTCACTCTGATCCACCAACCAATATGTGGCTCCTTCTATACCCAAATAACAACACAGTATTCCATGTTCCACACCATGAGAACACTATTTAATATTTATTAACATCTGCTGAAGAAAAATTCCAATCATGTAACAAGATCTATTCCTTAAAAGTCTCTATATTCTGTATGTCTATTCTAGCAGCTCATCACCTGCTGATATTATGTGGTCAAAGGAGAGATAAAAAACAGATGATCTGGTCAGACTTTTTTGAACAGTGCTTAAAATCAGGAAACTTTTACTATAAGGTCCACAAATAAGCTCAGATCCTTACACTTAACACCTAACACAAAACAGAATGAGCTACTAGATAATCCTAGACAAATTCTAGACAATCTTAGAAAGACCTTCATGTAGCACATTCCTTTTATCTTTATCGCTACAGCTATTTCAGAAAGTTTTTCAATGATATCCTTAACGAGAGATATCAGTCATACATCAACGGATCTTATTGCTAATAAGTGTTTATGATCACCTAATCTTTGTAAGTCATGTCTCTGTCACTTTTGGGTTTTCCCTCATGACTAAGCCTACACCTGACTGCTGGGTTTGAGAATCATCGGACACACTGGCGTGTTAGAGCAAGCCGGATCTAAAAATATCCTCAGTTTAAGAGCCTGTGAACCATGATCCCTTTGTATATGTGGTTAAAATTTGATTAAGCCATGTGTCTGGGCATCATAAGTTGTGTATGTCTTGTTTATGGTCAAAATTTAATCCTGAATCAATTCTCTGTGATCTTTTCTAACAAGTTCCACATCTGGGATTAAAAAATCCAACAACAAACAAATCCTTACAATCAAATTCTCTTGGCTTTCCTCTCCTGCTGTTTTAGCTTCGTAGCATGTACCATTCCGATCATGTCAAACCAACTCGACTTCCTATTTACGGAGTAACCTTTTAAATCTAGATAATAGATTCCAGGCGTATACTTTCCCATTTATTTACATTTTAACGCAACCATTTGCTTGGATGTGTATCACGCATCCTGAAGACTGTATAAACAAACTTGAAGGACACTTGAAGGACACCCTAGAAGAAAGGATTTCCTTTTCAGATAACGTTTCACCCATTCAAACAACCTCAGAGGAACGCTTATAAAATAATGTAAACTCATCCGCAATCCGATTACTCCCTGTTTATGGTAATGTTAATCAAATGTCAGTGCACACATAGAAAAAACAAAACAAAAACAGGAACATATGAAGGGTTCACCAAGGGCTCTTTAGGAGATTATTTTTCCTAATTTTTTTTATTATTATTTTTTTCAATAAGGAAATGCACAGCTCTAAATATAAGCTTTAAAGGTTCATCCGGAAAAAAATGTATAACAATAAAGCTTTGAACCTGAAGCAGTGTTTAGACCACAAACAGTGCAAATTCTTTTCTTAAACTCCAGGTAATGTTGAGCATGAAAAGCCCACATGCTGACATTTAACTACAGTGTAAAATATGCAACGGTTAGTGTTTAAATGTTTCTTAACAGCTCTTTTGTTTTGTGCTAACGTTATCAACTCGTTCCTGAGGTTAACGAAGATATAATGCACAGAGGAACATTTTTAACCGAGACGTGATGGGTGAATGTTGGTGGAAAAAAATACAGACAGACAGATAGACAGACAGACAGACAGACAGTTTAATTGAATTTCTGATTACATGCTGGCAAACTCTCTCTGAATTCTAGGAACAGACACTGTGACATCACAACAGTCCAGATACCATGTCATAGAACACAGAAACCCAGAAAGACATCTCAAGTCTTAGGAGGTTTATCTCATGATATGACTTCCTGAAGATATTAACAGTGCGATTCTGATTTTTTCGCGATGAATCGCTGACCAATTATCCTCAAATTTCATTTTGAAAACTAATCTCACATCTCTATAGATGCACATTCATGTGTGAGCATGCGGTCGGAGACATTGATTAGTGAAGGTGTTTGAGGTGTGTGTGTGTGTGGTTTATTCATGCTTTGACAAGCACAAGATTGGTCTTTTCCTGTTTTGTAACATGTCAAGGAATGAGTCACTCACACACCTACACTTCTACAAGTTCTTTCTCTTGTGATTGCACAATCACACACACACACACACAAACACACACACACACACACACTCACACACACACCCACACACACACACAAACACTTTTGCCTAGTCATTGCCTCTCCCAGCTTTGTGAAAGACTGGCATCCCATAAAAGGTGTGTTTTATCGCTGTTTGCCCTGCGTTCCTGAGATCCACCATAACTCTGACCAGGAAAACATGATTCCTGAGGAAGACTGAATTAATTTACAGCAAGCAATGCAAGTGTATGATATGGTCTTACAGTCATGCTTCTTATTACCACTTGAACATCATTTTGTAGCCATGTGATTGGAATGCATGAAAACATACAGATAGAGGACAAAAACTGCAGTTATTGTTCACATCAAATATCAGAATGAAGACTTTAACAGTTATTGATTATGGCAGATGGACTAGTTTGATTATTTCAGAAAGGCAATCTATAGAGTTTAAAAAGAATGGCATAAAAACAAATACTCTAACAAAGAAATCTAGTGAAAAGCTGCTCTTTGGCCGTTATTGCCTTGAATAGAAGCCTTTATTTTGTCACTTATACATTACAGCACAGTGAAATTATTTCATCACATACCCCAGCTTTGGAGGTTGGGTTCAGAGTGCAGGGTCAACCATGATACAACACCCCTGAAGCAGAGAGGGCTAAGAGCCTTGCTCAAGAGCCCAGCAAAGGCAGCTTGGTGGTGCTGGGACTTGAATCCCAAACCTCTGATTAACAACCCAGAGCCTTAACATCTTGATCTACCACTAAATATATTATAAGCGAGAGGTTAGAGGAGATGTTCAGACTGGACTGAACCAATAGGAAGACTATAGAAACTCATAGAATCACTCCTTACATCCAGAGTGAGAAGAAAAGCATCTCAGGATGCACAACATGAAGCAAATTTCACTGAAGCAAACCTTCACCTGGTCTTTTGCTGTTCTGAAGGAATAGAATTTATGGCAATATTGAGACTTTAAAAAATGTATTTTATTAATATTATTATTTTTTCTTTTTATCAAAAAGACATTTTTAGGAGTTCTACCAAGTGTTTTCACTGTATTTTGTAGGTTCAAAGCTGCAATTAAAGCTATAGAAATTAAATAAAATGGCATTATTATTATTATTATTATTATTATTATTATTATTATTATTATTATTATTATTATTATTAAAAGTACGAGTACCACATATTACATAAGACAAACATGATCAGTAAGGTGACTCCTTTTCCGGCTGCTGATTAAGCTGCTAATTTTAGTCTGGAGCAAAATCATCGTACAAAACCCATCAATTCACATTTCCTCTGAGAACAGATGGGAAAACAGATAGCGGTGACAGAGCGATGGAGTGTGGGAGGGGTGGAGGGGTGGAGGACTAAACTTGGAGAGAGGAGTGGGTTTAAGGAAGAAGGAGTGGAAATAAACGGAAGCTAGGACTTCCTGAGCGTCAGTGATTTATCTAGTGACGCCTGCACTTCATTGTTCCTCAAGTGTTTGAAAGAAACACAAAAGAAGTGGAGTTTGAGTTTTAGTTAAATTAGTTTTCCTATATAGGCACTTGTGTTTAGTGAGTGTGGACCAAATGCCTTGTATTGACAACAGGTTAATAATTATGTGAATGGAAGGACCTCATAAAGATAAAAAAAGACCAGTGTGTATGTATGTGTGTGTGTGTATGTGTGTGTGTTTGGGGGAGGGGAGGGAGGGTATTGGGGCATGTGGTTACATTTGGTGGAAATGACTGCCCTTATGCATTGACAAAAGGTTAATAATTATTTGAAAGGAAGGACCTCATAAAGTTAAACCCAACCTGTGTGTGTATGTTGAGAGAGGGAGAGAGAAGGAGAGAGAGAATGTGTGATTTTGTGTGAACGTGTGTGGCCTACTGTATGAAGCAACAACCTACTGTACCACATTCCCATTAATGATTTGACATTTGAAAACAAATCGACTCTTTGAATGACTCTTTGAATGACTCTTTGAGCCTACACATTGCTTTTGTGAATTTTCCTGGGGTTCATAATGTGATCTATTTAGATCTTTGAGGCAAACATTATGAGCCAAAGAATCATTGTAAGGAAAAGACAAATAATCCAATTAATGAAAGATGCATTCATTTACAATGCAAGGTATAATGCAGTTTAGAACGTTCTTATGAGTCTGTGAGCTGATACATATCTATATATCAGTATAGATATACTCTTACAAGTTTACTTTGACATATCTTTAGTAAAACATCACGTGAGATAAAATATACAGTTTGTTTTTAGTATAACTGTTTTTTGTTCATGTAATATATTTAGTTTTGTAACTCACCAAGTTACACTTTTCATTTCCAGTCAGTGATAAATTCACAGAAGAAGCTATTTTACAGATAAGAGCAAGAAACTAAGCATGAAAATAAATTAAATTAGGACGTATTTCATCCTTATTTTGATGTAAAAAGTGCATTTCAACAAAGGTAAAAAAATTCATCACAGACAACTTGTTCCAATTTTTAGTCAGTGATTTGCTCTAAATAATTTAATAAATAATAAATAAATACTTTAATGTATACATCTGATGCTCTATATAACCCACAGGGATAAAAATTAATAATTTAAAAATATATTAACTTCATTTTTCATGTATTGCATAAATTTCAATGAAATGCAACAAAAAAAGGTGTAAGGTTGTGCATTGAGGCTATTGTTGGTTGTAAACCATGTTTTTCGATTCATATATATTTTTTGTTTTAAAAGACAACTAGCATGCTTACTTAGTTACATATGATATAAAGACATAGATATAAGACAAGACAAGACAAGATATAAGATATAACTCGAGTGATATAGCTAAGGAACTGTACAAGTTAGATTTCAGCAAAAATTCTGGAAATCGCAAATTTCGCAAATCAAATAATGATATCTGCCCTGTTTTTTTGGCCAATGTTTTTGGGACATAGTTGTAGGGTTTGAATTTAATTCCATCACACAAGCAAAAAAAACAAACCTTTAGGTTCAGGCCATGCTCACTGTGCAAATTGCAAAGTGCAAATAGATACAGATCTTCACATTGTAATACATTCCTACTTTTAGTGGCTTTATAAAGCTTCTCAGAAATATAATTGTTTGTTCTGTTCAGTGTCAGTAAGATTAAACAACATACCTTTACCTTACCATAGATAGCTAGCTAGAACTCCATAGCTTTTATTTATCGTTGTTATGCTATTATCAGGGCTGTCAAGTGTCACGCATTGAGAGCGACAGTCACGGTCATTTCGGTCTTTCGTCACGCTCTCCCGCTACACATTGTGTTTCTCACGCAGAACCTTTTGACTATTTATCATATATTTAATATGCCGCAGCGCCCAAAATGTATCTGCCTGCACCGCTGTCTCTATGGAACCGGGCAGGAATCAAGCGCGTCTCCCCTGGAGTTCTTAGTCGAGCCTGACACTTATCAGCCAATCAAAAAAAGAGTCTACACAATAGCTAGCACTATTGTATCTGGGTAAGATTTAACGTAATAACCAATTCATTAGTGAGGGTATTTTCGATGGTTGGTTTGAACAAAACCTCAACACGAAACAGCTTGTCTCTGGACGGGACATTGTCCTCAATCATGACCCTAAAATGTCTGGGCTTGAGCCGAACTGTTTTAAATGGGAGCAACAATACAAATGATAAAGGAGTCTAAAAAGGTAACAAACACTTACAATAAACACCACCAGTCATAATCTCTTTCTCTCTCTCTCTCTCTCTCTCTCACACACACACACACACACACACACACACACGCAAATTAATAAAAGGAAATTGAACAAATACTTTGTATTTGGTTAAAATGTGGTCAGTGAGCCTGGTGAAACAGTTTTCTTTTTATTTTATTTTATTTTATTTTTTTTTTTGGGTGTTGGAGATGTCACTCATAATGCATTTTAATTTTCATAATGCAGTGTTTATATTCATATCATTTTCTTGTAGTCAAAAAAGGAGGCGATCCTCCAGAAACTGAGTTACGTGACTGCGCCTTTGATTTCATTATTTTTAAGCTTAATCAGGAGATAAATTTTCAGAATTTTCGATGTTTAAACTCAACATTAAAAGGAACCACACTTTTTTGTGAATTGCTTTCCCAAACTACTGTTATGGGATTAGTGACTCATTCTTTCATAAAATGAAGCTAAGCCACCCATTAAAAAATATTTACTTTTGTCAAACAAAAACCACCCTATTGACCCTTCTTTCTGGGACTCAGCTTTCCATTTACTTTTCCTTCTAAGAAGAGAAAAGAAAAGAAGTGTGTTTGTTATTAGTGAAAGCAGGTGGCAATCCAGAAAAGTGAAGAAGTCATGGCCAAAAGAGGAAGCCATTTTCCGAGAGCGAGTGGATTGTTATTCCTGAGCTGCTGCCGGTGATTCAAGCGTGTTTTTTCCTGTGTCACGTCGTTTGTTCAGCTGTTATTTTTAAACGGAGCACGTCAACATCAACATTTCATTTCATAACCGTCCCTAAACGTTGCTATTCTTTCACCGTGCGCATATTTCCTTCCAGACGTCGTGCGAATTTTAAGACGATCTTCCAAAACGGTGTGCAAAAGAAATGTGAAAGGTCATGCGTTTCCATCAGCTATGTTTTGTACAGTCTTCTACAGACGAACAAAAGATGACATCATGAGATGAGCGGCAGCCGGGAACACAAAGTCACAAAGAGACAGGAATACACAATTCATTTCTTTCCATCACATTTTATTCCATTTTCACTTTGTCCATATGACAACAAGTATTCTTTTTTTCTGCCACTGGCACCGGGGTTGTCATACAAATGTCTAAAGGTGGATAGCAAACACAAAAATACACTCCAGTAAAATTTAGCTGGAAGAATACCTCAGGGTCAAATAAAAAAGCTCCATAAATACTTCACAGACATACATTAGGCACCCTGACTTGATCATAATCACTTGACGTAATTATTAAATTGGATGAAATTAAAAGTAATAAAGAAAATAAGATCGTCTTGTGGGGGGCACGGTGGCTTAGTGGTTAGCACGTTCGCCTCACACCTGCAGGGTTGGGGGTTCGATTCCCGCTTCCGCCTTGTGTGTGTGGAGTTTGCATGTTCTCCCCGTGCCTCAGGGTTTCCTCCGGGAACTCCGGTTTCCTCCCCCTGTCCAAAGACATGCATGGTAGATTGATTGGCATCTCTGGAAAATTGTCCGTAGTGTGTGATTGCGTGAGTGAATGAGTGTGTGTGTGCCCTGCGATGGGTTGGCACTCCGTCCAGGGTGTATCCTGCCTTGATGCCCGATGATGCCTGTGTTAGGCACAGGCTCCCCGTGACCCGAGGTAGTTCGGATAAGCGGTAGAAAATAAGTGAGAGAGAGCGAGTGAGACCGTCTTGTGACAAAGCACTGATAGCTCAGTGCTACCATTTTCTATACTGCTTCTCCTACGCAGGGTCTGGTGGAGCCTGGAGTCTATCACAGTGGATTTGAGGATAAGGTAGGGGACACACTGGTCAAGGTCCCAACCCATTACAGGGCACAATAATACACCCATTCATACTATAGATAGTTTAGAGATCAGCCTACAATGCATGATTTTGGACTGGAAAGGAAACAGAGAACCCAGAGGAAATTCCTGAAGCATGGGGTTAACATGCAAACTCTATGTATGTACACAGGGCAAAGGTGGGAACCAAACTCCCAACCCTCAGAGCTGTGCACAATTGAATTATTTTACTTTTCAGGAGCTAACACAACTCCAAATCCAAAAATGTTCTGTACCCACACCATTAACAGTACAGATAAATTTAGCTGGCTAGCCAAATCTAGCAAAATCTTTACATAAAGGCTGTATACTGGTCACTGAAGTGACTCACACTCACTCACTCACTCATTTTCTACCGCTTATCCGAACTACCTCGGGTCTGGGGGAGCCTGTGCCTATCTCAGGCGTCATCAGGCATCAAGGCAGGATACACCCTGGACGGAGTGCCAACCCATCGCATGGCACACACACACTCTCATTCACTCACGCAATCACACAGTATGGACAATTTTCCAGAGATGCCAATCAACCTACCATGCATGTCTTTGGACCGGGAAGGAAACCGGAGTACCCGGAGGAAACCCCCGAGGCACGGGGAGAACACGCAAACTCCACACACACAAGGCGGAGGCGGGAATCGAACCCCCAACCCTGGAGGTGTGAGGCGAACATGCTAACCACTAAGCCACCGTGCCCCCCACTGAAGTGACGTTATGTTAAATTTAGAGGTTTAAAACAGTTAAAGATCTCGTTAGCTAACCAACTAATGCAATCCTGCACATGTTTCCTCCGGTTCGACGTTGAGCAGTTTTTGGTTTCCAAGTTTCCTTTGTAGCATTTGAAACCTCAATGTAACTGATAAACTGGGTCGGGGCGATGCTCATGTGATGTCACTGTCTCAGACATTGCTGCAATGTAAGACATTCATTAGGAAACAGAATTAGCGCTTTTAATTGGCTTACCCATAGTTTGTTACTTTAATCTTTACCAAATATATACATTAGTGTGTAAAATGTCAATTTTATTTGTATAGTGCTTTTAATAATGGACATTTTATGACAGTGAAGAAGCCTGAGGTGACTGAGGTGACTTTAGCAAGGAAAAACTCCCTTAGATGGAAGAGGAAGAAACCTTGAGAGGAACCAAACTCAAAAGGAAACCTCATCCTCATTTGGGTGACACTGAATGGTGTGATTATAAACTGTTATAAACACTGGAGAGTGTTATAAAGAATAATGTCTATTCTACAGTCATATACACTCTGACAATTGCGTATTGATTAGGAGGTTGTTGTCCTCAAAGACCACATGGAGTTGGCATCTTCTATATGAATGCTCGAATCCCCATGAAGCGGAATCCAGCTGGAGCTGGTACTTCCCTAGATGCCTCAGGATCCTCACAGGGTTGGTCTCTTCTCACTGAAGGTCCAAAATCCTCATGAAGCAGAACACAACTGGAGCTGGTACAATCTCTGGATGCCTCAGGATGGATAGATAAAGATAAGCAAGTGGAAAGGAATTAGCATATCTGCCTTTCATAATATTAACCAGCTCTAGATGATAATGTGCATTTGACCAGATGTACTGGAGCACATAGTTATGGGATGTATTATGTGTATGACTGACTATAGAGATTTAATCTACATTTAAACTGAGAGAGTGTGTTTGTTTTGTACTCTTACTGTAAAGTCTACTGGTTCCACCATCTCTCAGGGTAAGAGGCAAGTATACAACAAGACTCTTCTCTGTTCTGGCACCAAGGTGGTGGAATGAACTTCCCCTAGAGGTCTGGACAGCTGAGTCACTGGCTATTTTCAAACGGCGTTTGAAGACCTACTTATTCAGGAAACACTTCAACTAGCACTTCTTTCCTTATCTTTTGCATTTATTAAAAAAAAAAAAAAAAAAAAAAAAAACCTTTGACACTTTCATTGTAACTTTGAACAATGTTTTAAACTCATGGTATCTTAAGTATGTAACCTAGTGAGTCAGCATTAATGTATCCAATGTTAGAGATTTAAGCACTTATTTACGTCGCTCTGGATAAGGGCGCCTGCCAAATGCTGTAAATGTAAATGTACTGTAAATTGTTAGTAATATGACAAACCAAGATTGAGACGTCCAAATCAACCTGTCATGTCCACCTTAGCAAATCTAAGCTAGCTCTGTGGTAAGCAGTGAGCAATAATTAGGAAATGCAAGTCGATAAGTAAACATGACTTCATTCAGATTCAGACACATCAACACTTATTCAGTGTTGGTGGGACACCTCTCGTCTCATCCTGTCTCGTCGCGTCTCGTTCCGTCCTTTCTCCAATTTAGCTTTTTGCCTTTTTTTAAAAATGATGTACGCTGCAGCTACAACTAACATGTAAACAAGGTGGTGGTAATAAGAGATGAGTTAAGATAACCAGATGACAGGGAAGTGTTTCCTATTTGCATATTATTTACATCGACTGTTCCAATGACGTTACAGATATGAAGGATTTGAACACAGTTTTAGGACTTTCCTCGATTTTAAAAGGATCAGTGTGTTATTTGGTGTCCTGTTGTCAGTACTGCTAGATGTTCATCTTATCATCAAAGCAGAAAAATCTGACATGAACGACATGCAAGCCCACACAGAGCCTTAATACATATCCTACAGGCAACATTTAATCATGACCTTTGCTCTCTCTTTATTAGATTCCTCTATAAAGCTCAGTCAGAATCCTTGGATGGAGGATACAGTTTCTACAGTAGCTTGTGGGAGGATTTTCCAGGATCATGACATGGGAGCTGAACTTCCAACTTGTCAGTGGCATCCAAAAAAAAAAAAAAAAGAGTGAGTGTCTGACTCTGTCTGACTCTAAACTAGCTTATTGGGATTGGATTTTAAATGCATGCTTTTAATTCAGCTCTGGTCACTACAGAATTCACTGTGCTGCAGTGGTACTGTAGCTCAAGTGGTTAAAGGTCTGGGTTGTTGATCGGAAGGCTCAGGTTGCCACACTTTTGGGCCCTTGAGCAAGGCCCTTAGCTTTCTCTGCTCCAGAGGCACCGTATCATGGCTGATCTTTGCTGTGACCCAAACTTTCAAAGCTGGGCTACACAAAGCAAGATTTGTGCTGTAATGAATAGATGCCTTCTTCTTCTTCTTCTTCTTCTTCTTCTTCTTCTTCACTATTTCACCACAGTATAAGAATTTCTATTTTAAACTTTGAAGACACTGTTTGGTTACACAAACCACAAACCATATAAATGATATATAATCACACTCTCCGGTGTCACCCAGATGAGGATAGGTTCCCTTTTGTTTCTGGTTCCTCTCAAGGTTTCTTCCTCATATCATCTCAGAGACTTTTTCCTTGCCACCATCTACTCTGTCTGTATATCTGTATATCCTAAATTCTTTAAAGCTGCTTTGTGACAATGTAAATGCTATAGAAATAAAATCTAAAATATCTTCAAGAATTAAAGATTTAGGACAAAAAAATGTAGGCAGGATTAATTGGAATTACTGATATGTGGTGTTAAAAATAACAACCCTGACCATTTCATATAAAGTGATAGCAAAGTGAGACTGGTCTATTAAGCAGTAAAAACACTTTTCCCTGTATGGTCTTATATAGTTTGCAGTTGATTGTACAATTGGCTTTAAGATAAAACATTACCATCTGCATCTTTTCCAAACTTTTCTCTGTGACTGTGTGTGTGTGTGAGACTGTGTGTGTGTGTGTGTGTGTTTGTGTTAGTGTATCTGTTGCTGGAATATTTCTGGATGTTGTGTCCT